>NC_134833.1:154026037-154285939 GCF_004210375.1 Tachypleus tridentatus | reverse complement strand
TTTTCACTCTTAATAACGAAACAAAAGGGTAGCTGAGTGAAAACTCAAGTTGGGTCACAAACAGTATGAGATAAAATAAAGAAAATAATAATAAATTTAAGAATTTTACTGTGTGTGTGTGTTTTTCTTTATAGCAAACCAGGTCTGGCTATCTGCTGAGTTTAATATAAGGAATCGAACACCCTGATTTTAACGTTGTAAGTCCGCAGACTTACTGCTGTACCAGCGGGGAACTTTCTGGACGAGAGACTTAGAAGATTACTATAGAATATCACGAAAATTTGTGAAACAGGAAAACTAGACATCTAAAAAGAATGTATGAGAAAATGTTGCCTAAAATGTAAAAAAACTAGCAGTAAAGATTTTCGTAAATACGTTAAGGTAAAACAATGTTAGTATGGAATAAGACCCTTGAGGGATAATTTAGGTTTGTTTGTTTGTTTGAAATTCCCTGCAAAAGCTAATTGAGGCTATCTGTGCTAACCGTCCCTAATTTAGCAGTGTGAGACTAGAGGGAAGGCAGCTAGTCATCACCACCCACCACAAGACTTGACTACCTCTTTTACCAACGAATAGTGGGATTGACCGTCACAATATATAACGCTCCCACGGCTGAAAGCGCGCATGGTTAGCCGTGCGGCGCGGATAGAACCCGCGACCCTCAGATTACGAGTCGCACGCTCCACACGCCATGCTGGCCCGGATGATGTAGGGAAGACTTGTATTTGATGATTATAAGATGATTGGGTTATTAAATTTTACTTTTATTAGTTTTTACTGAAGGAAGATTTGAGCAACATTCCTCATCTTGAACAGTTGGAAGATAGTTCTTTGATGACGAGAAGTCCACTGAAATACAAATGTATCTCAGAACAGCTACTATGAGTAGTTGTCTTCTCTCTTATCAATAAAAGTGTTAATACCCAAACCAGCCGTTCTGAGATACAGTTGAAAGATAGAAACGTCGAACAAGACGACTACACTAATTATGAGCCTGTTGACAAAAAATTACGAGGTTTAAAGGACCATAATATTCCTGGACCATAATGTTTCCTTAAGGGTTTTGAAGGAGATTTAAAGATTGGACATGTGGCCAATTTATTACAATATTTTTATATCCTTGAATACTGTTCTGATGCCATAAAATTTGGTGTTAACAAGTTTGATTACTCTTTTCCAAATGAGGTGGGCACGGCATGGCCAGGTGGTTAAGGCGTTCACTCTGTAATCTAAGGGTCCCGGGTCGAACCTGGTCACGCCAAACATGCTCGCCAATTTAGCCGTAGGATCATTATAATGCACAGTCAATCCAACTATTCGTTGGTAAAAAAAGTAGCCCAATAGTTGAAGTGGTGTTGATGACTAGCTGCCCCTCTAGTCTTACACTGCTAGGGACAGGTAGCGCAGATAGCCCCTCGTGTAGCTTTTGCCGAAATTCAAAACAAACATACCAACCAAATGAAGTGATAAACTTGTCCTAGTAATTATATACCCATTAGTCTTACATCAGTTGTGTGAAATGTTTTCGGAAATCGGATAAAACATACTTTGTAAAACTATTTAATAAAATTTGAAATTTTGTTGGAAAGTTCACATGGTTTTGCTGAGGAAAAATCTTGCCTTAGAAATCTTTTGGCATGCTTTGAAAAAAATTACTGCTTATGTAGACTAGGTTAAGTCTGTAGATTTTTGTACCTTCTTTATTTTTATAAAAGTATTTGACTTGGTGCCACATAATATTTTACAATCCTTTATCACTGTAGGTGTGGGAGATAAGTTAGGAAACTGGATAGAATAGTGGCTGGAATAGAAAAAGCAGTGCTTTTTTTAAAATGAAATTCAGTCAAATTGGATTAATGTCACAAGTAGAGTACCTCAGGGCTCAGTCTTATGACCTTTGATCTCTTTGATTTACACTCAATGACATTGACGAAGGAATCGTCAATACGTTACTGAAATTTGATGATGATATTAAGGTCTTGCTGGTTGTGAAGAGGATGCACCTGATTCACAAAAGGATTTAGATCATTTAGTGAGCTGGACAAATATATGGCAGATTTGTTGTAATTATAATAGCTTCTAGAAAATGCATGTGGATTTATCATAATTTGAATTAAAAGTATAATTTGGATGGAAATAACTTTAACAGTGTCATGAAAGAAAGGGATTTTGGTGTAATAGTCAGTCAGTCTATGAAACAGTCAGAAAAAATTGAATACAAATCTAAATATATTTTAATTTCAGTGTACAGGTCATTGGTTAGGCCACACCTGGAGTATTGTGTTCAGTCTTAAGTTCCCTGCCTTAGGAATGACAATGAATTTCTGGAAAGGGTCTGAGGTGGTTAAATAGAATGATTGAAATCTCTCATAATATTTTCTGTTGAGAAAATAGGAATTAGAGGAAATGTAAAGAATATTTTACGATTCTATCAGTGAGGACACAAATATACATTTTGTCAAGGTAGGATTCATCATCATCATATAAGGCAATTTTATTTTTCTAGTTGGTTAGCCTTTTGAGTGGGTTACCTTAGGATGTTGTAGGACAGTAAATTTAAATTAGTTTATGATAAAGCCTTTATAAGTATATGAATGATAAAGGCTGACTTTTTATTAATGTATACTGACATTGTAACAAGGCTGACTTTTATTAGTGTATACTCCGACATTGTAACAAGGCTGACTTTATTAAAATGTTGTATACTGACATTGTAACAAGGCTGACTTTATTAAAATGTATACCGACATTGTACAGAAAGTATTTCAAAAAAAAGCAAAGCATCGTCTTTTTTTTTTATTGCACAATTATTCAAACTCATAACTATAACAACAGGTGAAAAGAATTGTGTTTAATTTGATATTAAATAACTTAGTTGTTTTTGTGTTTTCTTATGGCAAAGCTCCTCGAGACCAGGTGGTTGTGTTCACCGAAATCAAACTCCTGATTTTAGGGTTAGTAATTTAGTTGTTTTCTCAGTGGAATGCTGCCACGATAAACTATTTGTAATTGTTTCCACCACGAGGAATCGAACCTCGGAGTTTAACTCGTAAATTTGTGAAGTTGCCGCTGACCTACTGCTATACGTCATGCAATATCATACAATAAAACCTATACCTTGAGTGTGTTGAAGGTGGATCTTTTTTCTTAAGAGCAATCTGTAAATGACAAACTGAATGTCCACACCTCAAAAGGCGAGGCTACATCTGTATATAGTCTACAAATTTGTCACTTGTGTACATTGGTTTTGTTCAGTCGTAACTTAAATTACGTATATTTTCCAACACTTTGAACTTAAATATATAAGTATTTCTGTAAAATACTGAGTTTATCTGGCGAAAGTATTTTATAATAGTGTTCTTTGGTTGGGCGGTTTTATTCATTTTGTGAAAAATAAGGTCACGTCCAGTTCCGTAACAATAACAAATCAGTTTATTATTTCAAAGTACATAATATTGTTACTTGTATACAATTGTACATGTAGGCCTAGATTCACGAATAATGCTATCACTTTCAAATTCAACAGTTTCAATACCTGATGATATTGCTACAAATGTACCAATTGACTTACTTGTACAATCACTGTCTAGTCGATCAACTACTAGTTATACGCAATTATTGGCTGCTTGTTCTTTGAACGTATGAAGTAAATATTCGTTTGTAATAAATTATAGGAAATTATTCTCCAATTTTTCCCCGTAACGTAACAAACCTTAAGAGTAATAAAAAATGCCAATATTGAAAAAATAAAACAAGGTAACTTCAACTTCATCAATGTGAAATAAGATGGGGTCTAAACCCGTCACTCATGACCTTTCTCATGTCAGGCCTCGCATGGCCAGGTGAGTTAAGGCGTTCGACTCGTAATCCGAGGATCGCGGGTTCGAATTTCGGTCACATCAACATGCTTACCATTTCAGCCGTAGGGTCATTATAATTTTACAGTCAATCCCACTATTCGTTGGTAAAGAGTAGCCCAAGAGTTGACGGTGGGTGGTGATGACTAGTTGCCTTTCCTCTATTCTTCTTACACTAGATTAGATGGCACGCAGCCGTCCGTAATTTAGCAGTGTAAGACTAAAGTCCCAAAGTGGCATAGCGGTATGACTGCGGACTTACAACGCTAGAATCCGGTTTCGATACCCGTGACGGCAGAGCGCAGATATCCCATTGTGTAACTTTGTACTTAATTACAAACAAACAAAAAGATATAGAGGGAAGGCAGCTTGTTATTACCACCCACCGTTAACTCTTTTACTGACGAATAATGGATTGACCGTCACGTTATAACACATCCATGACTGAATGGCATGTAGGTTGGGCGGGAATACGAACCCGCGACCCAACCACCTACCTATGCCGAGCTCAAAAAAATAGTGACAAAAATAGGTTTGATATCTGCTGAGAGTTCAGATTTATTTTATATTGAACAACAAACGAACTTGAGAGTAAGCCCTCACAGAATCAGTTTGACAGGAATTGAACACATGTATATCGAGTAGAAGCATGTATTCTCAAATCAGACTACCTGTGTGGCGAGGTTTTTTGTTGTTTGCGAAATATTTAGAAACAAATCAGCGGTTAGTAATGAACGAGTCAATTTTAAGTTTCCAGTTGAAGAGTGTCAGATATTCAATGAAATATTTGGTTTAGTATAAGTTATCTACTACATAAAGTAAGTAATACTTGTGCGTATACACATGTATCATCTCGTATCTGTTCCTTATACATTTCCACATTTCTTCATCAAGCAGCATCTTTTGTTATTGTGGTCAAAGAGCATGGTTCAACTGTGAAGGTTCGACTACCCTCGGTAACCCAACAGATAGGCTGATATGGCTTTGCTATAAAAAAAACACACACAATCAGCACCAAACGTGACACAGTCATATAGGGATGACATGAGGAAGGTCATCAGAGAGGTTGACCCCATTTAATTTTGGAAAACTACTAAAACAGCACAATTTCATACAGTGCTACAGGATTACTTGAGGATTGTTTGTGTGTTTGTTTTTTTGAATTCTTCGCGCAAAGCTACACGAAGGCAATCTGCAGTAGCCATCCCTAATTTAGCAGTGTAAGACTAGAGAGAAGGCAGCTAGTCATCATCACCCACCACCAACTCTTGGGCTACTCTTTTACCAACGAATAGTGGGATTGACCGTACATTATAACGCCCCAGCTGGGCTGGCGAGCATGTTTGGGTGACAAGGATTCGAACCCGCGACCTCAGATTACGAGTCGAACTCCTTAACCATTATGGTCATGCACGTCATGCCATTCTGGTGTTTTAACAATGAGAAATTAATTCCGATTGCACAACTAGCGAATACGACTATAAAGAAAAGAACTTTTGTTATTACAAACACGCATCTTGTAAAATAACATTGATTAATAAATGCCACGCTTTGATGACACATACTTCTCACAAAAAATAAGTTAGCTCAACAGTAACATTTTAGATAATACCAGTAATATTAGGCTCAACAGTAACATTTTTAGATAATACCAGTAATATTAGTCTCAACAGTAACATTTTTAGATAATAAAGTAATATTACAACAACATATATAAAACTGAAATGTTTGTTATTCACGTAATTTTGTGATTATTCTATTACCTTCTCAAACCAGTGGCGTATTTAAGTAGGGGCCCAGAGCTTATGGTCTTAATCTGTCCCATTGATAATTTTATGTAAAATTACATGGGAATTAGTGCCCACACAACTTTAAATTGGTCGAAATTTTTTCTTATGAGGGGGGTTTATATTGTGAATATTGTTTACTCACCTCTATTGTAATGACGTTCTAAAACATGTTCTTTGCTTTTAACTTCATATCATTTTCTACTTTCTTAGAATATCTGAAGTTTGTGAAAATTGCTAAATATATTATTTTGTTTCTCACCTCATTTTATATTTTATATCATTGAGAATTCTTAGCGTACAATATTGCGTTGTTTTTTTGTTTTTATTTTTCTGTTTTGTTTAAATGGATACGTGAATTTAGTAAGAAACACATTTATAAATCAAAATAATAACTTGAATAACAACTTTTCACTTGTAGTTAAAATTTTATTATTTTTTGTTTCCTATTCCGTACTTAAAGAGATTAAAGAATAAATAATATGACATGATCAAGCACATTTCATATAAGAATTTAAACACAATATCGTGCTAAATGAGAACAGCAAAATTAGACCCAGTAATTTTAAATTTATTTTAAATTTGACCAAATCAAAATATTTATTTTTTTTCTTTTATGCCGCTTAACTGAATAATTTGATCGTTCACTCGCGAACCGTCAGTAGTGTGATAGAGGCGTTGAACTATATAAGTTAAATATCGGTGTACGGACACTGAAAGTATTTTTTTTCAACAAGGAAAAAAAAACAAACAAATGGTAGGTAAGGGTAGTAGGTTTATAGATGTGATTTAAATAAGATAGCTACAAGGTAGCTGTACTTTTGTGTTGAGTAATAAGTTAACTAGTTAATTTAAAACATGTAAGTTTATAATGACATTGTTTTAAGTTAACTAGTTAATTTAAAACATGTAAGTTTATAATGACATTGTTTCTGCTTTTCAACTTTGTAATAGTCGTTGAATGTCTAGTTTCAGGAAATTAGTTAAGAGGTCGATATTTAGTCTTAAACTTGTTAACTTAGGGAGAAACCAAATGTGTTTCTTAAATGGCAGTATTATAATTGTTTGGACTCGAAACGTAAAGTAAGGTTTCTTCAAAGACGGGTCTGTAAAACGACTATTCTATAAAATCTATATTTTTTTCAGTACCCAAAGAAGAAGGAAACTTGTGGTTGAGGATTAAAAGTATTTACCTAACTTGTTGAAATGATAAATGTATAGATTGTTTAATTCTTTTTTGTTTTAAATACGATATCAGGTGTCTAGTTTGGAAGTTTTATAAGCCTTTAGATTTGATTTGATTTTAATTTGTAACACCATAAAGAGATAACTAGGAATGGTTTGTGTGGAGACTGGAATATTGTTGAAGAGCATTCGTTGATTTTGTTAAAATAGAAAATGTATTTTAAAAATTTTATGTTTAGACTAATCTCGTAGTGTAGAAGGTTGTAACTATATTCGAGATTTAAAACTTCCTTTAAAGGGGAAAAGACTCTTCACGTTTGGAAGTAAGTGGAAATAGAGCTGGTGAAAGTTTGTTTTTCTTCAAGGATGGACATGGAAATTTGTATATTTCTGTTACCTAATAACCGGGAAAAGTAGTCATCTGTTAGGTTTAGAAGTGAAAGTATCGTGGGGGTCTTGAAAATAAGAGGGCCTTGTCATTAACAGAACGAAACTTTAAAAAAAACGTGCCTCTTGTATGCCGCCTGCTGAACACTGGATTTATGATCAGTCCTGTAACTATCTTGCGTGGGCTTCTGTGACACTGAACACTATTAGCTAAAGCTGATCCAAGAAGGAATTTGGTGACACCGTCTATTTGGTAACAAAGTAACGATTCAGATTAGCAGTGAGGGTGGGAATTTCCTGGAATTGTTTCAGCCCAAATCGTGATGTACATTGAAATGTTTTGTAGGAGAGGGGTAGAGGCTGTTTGTAAAGTTCCAACTAGGATAATAATAGGGTTAGAGATGTGGACAAATAGGCTTATTAGCGATTCAGAAAACATGAAACTTTAACATTGTGTGAATAGCGTATTAGATTCAAATATAATTAAACAGAATAAATCAAAAATTAACGTATTTAATCAATAAAAAAATTAGTACATCAGTAGAACATACACTAATGATGATGGTTTAGGATTTTGCTATTATCTTTATTAAAACAGCTGTAGTTGGAGATACCTTTACTTAAATCGATGTGTTTACCCTGTAAGTTTGTTTTAGTGTAGAAACAAGTCTGTTGAATCTGATACAGTGGATTTTTGTAATCTGCACATTTTGAGAACGTATGCTTATAACGAGAGGAAACTTGAGGGAAGTGTATGATTTGTTATATTTTGTAGTTTACAAGTTGAGGTTATGGCTTCAGGTGCGGCGCTTCGGGAACTTGTGTACAATGCGAGTTTGGTTGAACATTTATGCATCGAAGTAATCTCTTATGTAGAATAGTGTATAAAATTTATCACAGATGCAAATCTATTTCATCAATAACTAGGAAACCCACGCACGAATTATTTGAAAATACTGACTAGTCCAAAGCGACATAGCTAAGTGGTTAGGGGTTAGACGTCACTGACTCTAATTTAGTGTTGTACAAAGGAACGCAAACTTAAAATGTGGATGTTCTAGCATGCAGCCCCACACGCTAACCATTTAACTTCACCCTTGCCGGCCCAAATAAGACGACTTTGCTGGGTGTTTTAGCACGTGTTTGGTGCAAAATAAATCTGTAAACGTTGATTTCTTTCATCAGTGTTGTGACAGACTATTTTGGTTTATTGTCCGTATTTATTACAAATTTGTCCTTTAACAGTTATAAACCGTAATCTTAGCACCTTTATCCTGAAGACTGCTGTTTGTTCAAATTCCAAGAAACCGTTTGCCCTCGGGCAACTTTGAGCTGACGTCCCACTGCGTCATTTCTTTATGTTATGCATCGACTAGAATGCTGTCCACTATTGGTCAAACCAGTTCGCTTATTCTACAATTGGCGAGTCAAAGCAATTTAATGGACATTGGTGGCATAAACCAGAAGCAAAGTAAAAATAATCGCATCACCTCCGTAAGGCTTAGAGAATCAGTATTTAAGAAGAAATTCTTTACATTTTATTCATTACTAGCATCATGGAACCTACGCTGAGTGCAGGCCGTATTAGTTTCTTTTATTTAGTAAATCTTCAATAAAATAGTGTAGTATAGTTATGTCTTCATAATAAATGTTTCAATATTGCAAACTAACTTATGAGAGCTTGAAGTAATTTTGAAATCTCTATAACCCTAACTGTACCTAAGATTAGATTTGATTTTTTCATCTGTTATTTGAATAGGTTCCTCAATAACGACATTTAAATCTTAAAATCAACGAGCTCGCATCTTTATCTGGTTTTACTAACACAGATAATGTATTGCGTTTTTAGAATGTCTCTCATCTGAATAAAATTTACTTTCTTTAGAGTGTATTCAATGTTTCTGAATGTAATTAGTTTGAAGTGTCATGCTGTTGCATATGAAATGTCGGATTTTAAAAAAGAATGTAATAACAAGTACATATTTTTTGAAATAAATGTCTTAAACTTGATGCTTTTCTGCCAATGAGTTGTAAGTTTAAATTCCATCTTTTAAAGAATCTCCTGATGCAATGAAGTATTCGTAGGTCCTCTTAACTCGCATTTGATTTACGAACATTTGTTTTCCTTTAACAAATTTCCAAATGTTTACAAATGTTTAAAATGATAATCTATAGGAGAAACATGGTAAATATGGTGTAGGAGGGGAAGTTTCATACTGAAGTTCGATTAGTCTTTGGACAGTGACGTGTGTGAGACGTGAAGTCGAACATTGTCATTAAGCAGTATGAAATTCCACCCGATAGACTATCGCTGGATGTCTTCGTGACCCTTCTGGCGTTCACAACAATGTTTTTTTGGGTTTAAGAATGAATGATGGATCACACCTGTTACGACCACCAAACGCTGACCATGGCTCTTATTTTGTAAAGAGCTGATTTAGATACTTCATGTCAAGCCACCGTCCTGGATTGTCGTATAGAACCCGTTTGTCATCACAGTTGACAGACAAGTCTTTAAAGGAACTGGTCGTTTTTGTTAGTAAGGAACAAGTTTCAACTTGTTTGGTTTTCAATGAGTTCATAAGATACACATTTTTTGAGATTTTTCACCTTACCAAATGCTTCTAGATTGACGTTAGGAAACTGTTGAATAACAAAACATTAAGTTTTGCCTCTCTCAGTTTAACAAGTATCTGATTCAACTAAGGCCTTCAGTCCTTCCTCATTAATGACTGTGTGAGGCGACTCCAAGGTTTATCTTCAAAGGTTTTCACCAAAGCGAAATATCCTAAACTAACTGGCTGTGTGCTTAGTACCGTACTATCACCAAATAATGATTGTTCGTGATGACTCTTCAGCCACCAAAGTTTCTCAATTTTGCACGCAATCCTGATATCATATGCAACAGCCTAATATGTAAAGTTTTTTATCTTTTATTGATAAAATTTGTTTCAGAAAGCTTAACATCAGCAGCATTACACTTAACTTTTGAACAACATTTATCTTTGGTTGCGCGTGTATTACATCAACAGTTGAGAGAATTACCAAAATATTGGAAAGGACGTTGGTGGCTTAACTTGCTTCAAATAGGTTGAAAATGCCCATAGCATAATTGTTTATGAAATTAATGATCCACAGTGATGTTGCTGGGGAACGGGGAGGCATTAACAAAAGTGACCAATAACAATGTAAAGTGGAAAATAGTTTATGAAAATCAAAGATAGAATTCCTGGTATTTCATTTTGTGGAAGAAGCGGAGTCAATTTTGGGTGATTATTTTTTAACCGGTGCAGTTTCTTTTTAGAATCAAAATTTACCGTTGAATAAATTGTACATCTTAAACCCGTACTGTATGATTTAACTTGTTTCATATCTGTCTAGTCCATAAATTATTTTAGTCCACAAACTGTGCAGTGGACAACAGATTGGTTCCACTGATGCACAGGCCACATGTCAGTATGTTGTGTACACTTGGACGTTGTCTTGTACCGAGGTGTGGTTATGGTGGGATAACCTACTCCAGGTGATATCAATTTTTTTTAGGTTAGTTTAAAACTTAAGATTCGCTAACTTGGATAGTGTCTATTTGTGTTAGAGAAGTTTTAATTGCTTAACGTTTTATTATTTTATAGAACGTGGTCGTGTACTTCGTGGTCGTACTGGTTCTTCAAGCACAACAACTCCCCCCTGACACCAATTCTGAACACTACCATGGTGGAACCCGATGTCCCGGTACAAAACGGAACTTTGTAACCAGTTTCAGGAATTAAGGTTTGCAAATACGGTAAGGATGCCTTTTGCTCATGGACAGTCCGAAATTCGACAAATGAAACGTCATCCCAAATATAAAACGGAGCTATGTCGAGATTACCACACGCGGCGTATGTTCGCCAAAGGTGTCATTTTATACATTCAAGTGTCGACACGAACGCCATGCTTAAATTACTCTGGAGTTAAAGAAGCTGCCCGCCCAGCCCTTATTCTCACTTCCCACATGCTTTCATCTGGGGTTTTTCACCATATACATTCATGAGTCTTACCAGAGGCTTCTACCAACGGAACCCAGTCTTCCACAGGTGGATCCCAATTCTCTTCCACGAGAGACTTTTCCTTGAGCGTTTCACCACCTTCCTTATCTAGGAGTCGTCCCCAGTCTCTCCTCTGCACGGATCCCACCTTCATCAATGGTAGATCCCAGTCTTCTTTCCCTTGAGCGCTTCACCACCTTCTTCTCTCTGTGAGTCGTCCCCAGTCGTCTCTCTGCATGGATCCCACCTTCATCAATGGGTAGATCCCAGTCTTCTTTCCCCTGAGCGCTTCACCACCTTCCTTATCTGTGAGTCGTCCCCAGTTGCCTCTTCTGCACGTGGATCCCACCTTCATCAATGGGTAGATCCCAGTCTTTCTTCCCCTGAGCGCTTCACCACCTCCCTTATCTGTGAGTCGTCCCCAGTCGTCTTCTGCACGTGGATCCCAATCTTCTTATCAATGGGTGGATCTCAGTCTTCTTCCCTTAAGCGCTTCACCACATCCACCATCAGTGAACCGTTCCGGTATACATCTTCCACGGATGAATCACAGTGTTCTTCTCCGGAGTTGCTGTTCCATACCCCTGAACCACCTATAGGACCAGACTTGACCACCCTGAACCACCCTATAGGACCAGACTCTGACCACAGAATGGATCTTTCCAGGAATATTTGGAAATAATCAACTGTCATACGTTAGGCAGTCGGAAGATGGAAATTAACAAAAAAAAAATCGAGTTTTATATTTAAGCTTGTTATGCCTATTTTAACTGAGATGTTAACTTATGTTTGTGTGTATGTGTTCAAATGGGTTTTCCACTTCTGTTATAAATTCTTTCTGTAGAGGTTTAAAATGTTAATATATGACGATGTAAGGACTCCTGCTAAATAAGTTTACTATTTCAAGTTTTAAAGTAATGATACTGAAAATTACTTTTCCTTGTTGTCTGGCTGTTTACTACGAATTGGGTAAAAGCTTTTTTAAAGCTGCTTTCAGTGATGTTGATTGTGATTATTTTAAAGATGTCGTGATTGTGTTATATAAAACGTACTTTAACTCTTATGTTGTTCTTGTGAACAAAGCGTCTTTATATTTTTTTACTGTCTATATTTAATTTTTTATTTATGGGGAATTCGATTTTATTGTTTGAATGTTTACAACTGATCAAGAATTTAATGTCTTTAACTCGTAAGTCAGCATGTCAAATATACTCGGGCATAACCAGTAATTTGATACAAACTTGGACTAGCTAATTTGGATGTATTAATTTTGTAACACTTGTGAGGATGATGTTGATTTAATATTTTGTGATTAAGGATGTGATTTGGATCAGAGAGAAACTTTACCTGTATGTGAGTTTGTTCATACGGACAAAAATCTATATTTATCTTTGTCTTTTTATATTTAATATTTTATTTTAAAAGTGGTTTGGTTACGTTTATTTACAACTGATCTTGAATTTATTAATATTTTAAACTCTTATTGCAAATCAGCATGTCATATACTCAGGTATAACTAGTATTCGATAAAAACTTGATTAGCTAATTTTGATGTAATTTTATCCTACTGTGATTCTGAACCATTCACATTATCTCACGGTGACCGGATTTGATTATTGATTACTTGTTGATGATTCTGTTAAATGTTTCACATGGGATAAGTAATCGAAGTATAACCTGAGTTACTTTTTCATAGAAACGTTCTTGATATTTGTCATGCTTATGAAAAGTACAAATTGCATTTTCTTGAACTGTGATAGCTTGTCTGTGATAGTTTGACCACTAGATGTCACTCCTAATGGTGCCTCGAGTAAAGGTTATGTATTAATGTTTGTTATAAGTAATTGCAATGACAAACTTTAATTAGACTGACTTTATTTTGAAATAAATGTTTGACGAATGTGACTGTGTAGTTCTTAATAGGCTATTCTGTGCCAATTTGTACCATTTAGGGAGCTACTGCGCTATTTAAACAACTTGTTACCCTAATATTTTATTAATATAACGTAACTTTTATAAAGTTTCACTCTAAATTTTAAGAGAAAATGAAACAATTGGTATGTTTGTCTTACTAGTAATATACAAGACAATTATCCACAAAATTGCTTTCAAGTTTCGCTGGAATTCATATATTGTCTTAATTATGCGCACTGGTAGTTCATTTTAATTTGAAGACTTGTATTTGGGCTTTAAACCTGTGGTATTATTCCCAGTGTGAAGTCACATCTGCGAAAGGAACACCAAAGCAATAAAGTCGGCCCACGAAAAAATAACGAATTAGTTTTGATTTATCCAGTTGATTGCGTGAAATGGAAGTAGGGTTAATCTGAAGATTGCATTGTCATATGTTATCTGAAACGAGTCTCCGACTTCCTGTGATTTCAAATAACCGGAAATCTGGATTTGAATTAAACTGTGTATGTATCAAATTTATTTGTCACAAAGATTGATTTTTTAACTGAAATCTATTTTAATATACAAATAATACAATCTATAATAATGGAACTTTAGAATGGACGACAACTGCCTGTTATGCAGACGCAAGTGTAGAGAAGGATATTACGAAAGTGTTTAGTCTTCATGAATAGTCTGCCTAAACAATTCATCAACGAATCTAAGTTATTAAAGTTTTTGTATACAAATACTTTCAAACAGTCTTCTAACTGGTCTGCAACTCTATTTTATCCCAGCCTAACGAATAAATTTCATGTTGAATCGCAGATACTTAACTTTACGGGAATACCAGCTAACTCTATCATTCACAAGCGAGTTTTGTTCTTTATTAAAGTTGTGATGACTTGTAGAAGTACTATCGGCTGAAGTTTGTAATGTTCCAAATATCTCAATGTTCGTGGTTAAATGGTGTAGTTTCTCTGTTAATAAACGTTAATCATAATTGTAGCTTCGAGGCTTAGTGTATTGACTTTAACGCGTTGGTTTATATACTTTAAGAGGAAGGTTTTAGAATTATCAAAAATATGGGAAAACATTTACTACCTAGAATAGTTTACAAATTTAGAGAATAAACGGGACTTTCACAATACACTCGTGCATTTCTAAATATAAAACAAACAGATAGTAAAATACACAGTAGGAATTCCGTTAGAATAGTTATACCCATGTAAAGTAATTCAACAGCCTTCTAAATTTTTTTTTCTCTACAGGTCATCAGAAGAGCCACGTGGCATTGTCGCTGTGTCAGTCAGTATAGGCCGCTTTTCGGCTATTAGAGTCCCAAAGTCGAAAAAGCGTCCGATATATATAACCGGAATTTAATTTTCGTACACCATCTGTGTCTGATAGGCCTAGCACCTAGTTAGTTCTGGCATTAACTATAATTTTATTATTAGTCGATAGAAGAAACCTGACGTTGATCAAAGGTCGAATCGTTGTTCGCTCCTCTACAAAAAATTTTCTCAACTCAATCCAGCCGTTTTTTACATATTTTATCTAACAAGTTTTTTCTCGTCATCACAGAGTAAAAGTCTGCAGGACCTTGACCACCTATCTTATTCAATGAAACTTACAAAGCTGAAGAATACTCTAATTTAGTAATCGATGGACGCTATTTTAAAACACAGTAAACAAGTATAAATACTAATAAAAAAAAAATCATCAAATAAACCTACGTAAACCTTGCTATGAAACGCAAAAAAGAAGAGGCCAAACGAGAAATATAGAAGTGAATATATCACTTGATCCTGCTAATGACCGTGTAGTCGTCTCAACTTTACAAGAAAAATAACATCTCTACATTAGTAAAACAAACAATCGTAAAATGTTATTCAGTTGTAAGATAGTTATGGAAGTAGTTTTATAAATGTAAGTAAAATGAAAAGATGTGCTGGTTAAACACCAAGCTTTCAATAAAAACAGTGAGGAAGCCAGTAATGTGGGGATTTTATTCTCCATAAAGTTTAGACAGATTAGTCTGATAGGTGATGTTAGCAGAATCAAGTGATATGTCCACTTTCATCGTCGTGTGTCCCGTTATGTCCAGTAGCCAGCCCTACGTGGATTTTAGGTTGGAATATTTTGTTTTTACCTCTAATACGTCAGTAATTACTACTTGAAGTATACGATAAACAACTGAGCTGTCTGTTATACAAACACCTGCTGGCGTAAATTTTAATAAATGAATTTCTAGTGACATAATTAAGGCAAAAAAGAAGTTGAGCAGTTTCTGCAGGGTAATGGTAGAAAGAAAAAAAAAATCCCAACATGATGAGCCACCACAAACAATGAGAATTTTCTAGGTATTACAACACAGAGGGCGTGGTTGTTATTTTCGGAACTATTCATCTTGGATTTGTTTCAAATAGCCTCAGTCTCAGTTCATTTGTTTGAACGATCCAGTAGTTCACGCTTGCTTTGTGTGCAAGTTTTGAAGCACCTTAACCAGGGGTTTCGTGTTTCACCCACGTGAAGTTTTTTCTTTCGAGTCCACCGGAAGAGATTCTGTTCGGTTTTAGACCATTTCTTCTGATGAACTCGACTCGCTTCATTTGCTAATCAAACTTTATTGTTCGCGTTGTAACTCCAAGCAAACCGTACTGCGTAAACAATCCTTGTGTGTATACATACCAAATTTGTTTAGCTAGACCAGGTGGTTAAGAAACTCGACTCGTAATCTGAGGGTCGCTGGTTCGAACTCCATAATACCAAACGTGCTCACCCTTTCAGGCGTGGGGTAGTATAATGCTTCTGATCAATCCCACTATTTGTTGGTGAAAGAGTAGCCCACAAGTTGGCGGTTGGTGGTGACGACTAGCTGCTTTCCCTCTATACCTACTAAATTAGGAACGACTCAGCGCTGATAGCCCTCGTGTAGTTTTGCGCGAAGTTCCAAACCAAACCAAACTGAAGTTATGGTATTTAGTGTACCATTCTCGTTCATTCTTGGATGTTTCTACATATTTTATTATTTTATTAATGGATATTTTAAAATTTATTTACAAAAAATTCCAACCTCAGTGTGTATTTCTGTGAATTCTAACAAGTCGACAGGAACAGATGGTCAGGGCGCTTGACTCGCAATCTGAGGGTCGCGAATTCGAATTTACGTCCTACCAAAGCTCGCTCATTCAGCCGTGGATGTATTGTAACGTGACAGTCAATGCCGCTATTATGCGTTGACAGAAAAGTTGCGGGTGGGGGGGTTGATAACGAACTGCCTTCCCTCTAGTCTTACGTTGCAAGATTAGAGACGACTAGCAGATAGCCCCGTGTAGCTTTGAGCGAAATTCAAAACAAACTAAACCGTTTAGGGAGCTAAAGCATAGTATAATAAAATATTTTGATAAAATTGGCGAAAAAATGAGTTGTTATGCGAACTAGACAGATATTGCATATATAATGAAGAGAAACCTAAACACCTCTCCCCGTTAAATTTGTACATCAGATCTTTAAGATAAAATTATTTAAAATATTAATAATTAAATTGAACTAAAATCAAACACGCCACCTACGTTCTAGACTTATTTAAAAAAAAATAAAGACAATATAAATGGACATTGCCCTGAAAAGGACCAGAGTTAAAGTTATGATATTATTCCAGCCATTCGGTATTTACTCGTAATATATTAATCAGGCACTCCAACAAAGTAATGGAAGGAGGAAGAGGTCTAATATACCTGACCCTCCTGTATACAAATAAATATACCCAAACACCTAGAGAGAGAGGGGAGGTGACAGGATTTGAAACCAGAGGTCATGTTCACCCTCAAAACACAAATGTGTCCCTCCGGACCACGCAAAATGTTATATTCAGCTGCACCACTTCAAAAAAATACAAATCGGTGTTCAGATTAAAGGTGTCTTCTAAAACCATGACTCCTTTACTAAATAATGAAATACAATTAGTCCACTACCGTCCAAAAAGCCTCATCAGCCATGAATAAAACTCCTCCTTCGGTGAAATGGTTGGCAAGAAGTGGCTTTCTAAATTTGTCCCTCATAAAATGCAAGACACATCTACATGCATGGTTTACGCCTACTTGAACAACCTGCGAAATGCCGATGAAAGTTTACTTTGAACTGTTGACCGTAATGTTCCATTATTTCCATAAAGATTTAGTAACATTGAGTAAGCCGCCATTGCTAACTTGACTCAAAGTTTAAGAAAGTTTGTTTTAACTGCGTGCAAAACTATAACATAACTGTCTGCGCTAGTTGTCCTTAATATAGCTTGGTTTGGTTTGTTTTGAATTTCGCGCAAAGCTGCTCGAGGGCTATATACGCTAGCTGTCCCTAATTTAAGTAGGACTAAAGGACGGTAGATAGTCATCATCATCCACCGCCGATCTACTCTACCAACGAATAGTGGGATTGAGTGTAACATTATAACGTCTCCACGGCTGAAAGCGAGCATGTTTGGTCAGGAATTGAACTCGCGACCCAGATTACGAGTCGAGTGCCTTAACCACCAGGCCGTGCCGAGCCCTTAATACAGCAGTAATAGACTAGACAAAAGTCAGCTAGTCAGCGCCACCCATTTTCAACTCTTTGACCGCTCAAGAACAAATAATGAAATCGCAATGTCCCAACGGGAGAAAAGTGAGCGTGTTTTATGACGTAGATTCAACCTCCGACCTTCAGCTTGAAGTCTAGCCCTTTAACCAATAGGCATTAAAAATATAACAGTGGGTATCATTTTCAACTATATATCTTAAACTCAATTATATATTGCTAATTGTGACCAATAATATTTTTCGATCAACTTATAGGCTGTTATTTTATCCTTTGTTGTAGTTCTGATATGGCCTGATGTTTAGCTTGCTGGACTATAAATTGGGACAAAAGCACTCTCACTCCACACATGGGGCAGTGAGGGATTTAAGGCTATGTGGGCTTAGGAGTTAATAATTTTTGTGGGCCCTATATCCCATGTACTTTTAAATAGAATAAAATGATCAATGAACCCCGTTAGAACCAGTCTCTGAGCTAAGCGCACTTTAACCCCTACTTAAATACGCCACCATTAGGTGCCTTAACATAACATTAAAGCACAATAAAGCACATTTTATCCAGCAAGACTAGTAAACCTGATGTTAGCCCTTATTATTCAAATATTTGTCAAACTTCTCTTAAATCACCTAGCTCGGCATAGTCAGGTGGTTAAGGAACTCGGTTTGTAATCTGAGAGTCACGGGTTCAAATTCACGTCACGCCAAACGTGCTCGCCCTTTCAGTCGTGGGGCGTTATAATGTAAAGGTCAATCCCACTATTCGTTGGTAAAAAAAGTAGGCCAAGAGCTGGCGGTGGGTGGTGATAACCAGCTGCTTTCCCTCTAGTTTTATACTGCTAAATTAGGGACGGCTAATGCAGATAAATCTCGTGTAGTTTTGCGCGGTTCCAAAACAAAGAAACAAAGACCCAACACTGCCAGCCAACGGTAATCCTCGAAGCAACTGAAGGTACGTTCACTGCACATGCGTGGTAAAGAGCAGTATTGACAATTACGTCGTGTTTTATTGTTTTGCTACGGATCGAATGAAAATCTTTATTTAACAGAGAAAAGGGACAACAATATTAATCCAGTGATAAGTGTTGAGAAATTGTATTCTGCCTATGAAACGGTGTCGTGTCAATCAAATAAACACTGTTAACAGTAAATTTTACAGAACTATAATATTGATTATGCATAATACGTTTACTTACTTTTCAGAAAACCGTTTAATATCGAAGTATATGTTTAACGTAGACTACAAATTAAACAACTATAGGAACATTAAGTTTATACCTGCTGTATAATGCGAAGAACTGTATAGCAGCCAATGAAACGTTTTCGTCACTTCACCTGTCCAGTGTGTAGGTTTTTCTCTACAAAACACGTTCACATCAACAGTATATTTGATTGATTACACAGGTCAACAAATTTTTTCGAAACTTCAGTTGCATAAGATTTTTTACTTATTCTTACCCTTTGTGACCTGCTAAATTCAAATATGAAAACGGTTCAGCTCTACATGCTCTAGTTTTAATGCAATCTTAAGTTTTTCATTCTAGCCGTTTGTGGTCAAATTAATACGTTTCCTGCGATGCCTATATTGGCAAACTGGCAACTGCTGCGATGCTCTTGTACATCTGTCAGCTTCAGTGCTGCATGAGCTATGATAACGTGAGGTTGTCGTTACACTTGTCTCTTGCCTGCAACTTAGTTAAAGGTAAGACAATAGTGGGACACCGGTGGGTCCCATCGCAGAAACGTGTTAATTACTTACACGTTTATGTTATCAACAGAGATATTAAAATTGTTTAGATTTTGTTTCAGATCTGATCAGGGCTACAAGGAGACGTCAATGAGAACAAGGACGCTTTCTGTTATATTTGTGGATGCTTCGCCGCTTATTCGTCAAAGGCGTAATATAACATCATTTCTGAGGCGTGCTTATGCGTACTTTGACTTGCTCTGGTGACCAAGACAAGAAATGGGCCCCACTATATGTGTGTCATAACTGCGAGAAATGCTGCGTGACTGGACAAAAGGGAAACGTAAGGGTTTACCTTTCGGAATTCCCATGACCTGGCGAGAACCGATGGACCACACAACTGACTGCTATTTTTGTCTGGTCAATACAAAGGCATTGGCAAGAAAACAGACACAAAATCTCATATCCTAGTATCCCTCAGCAATCCGACCTACTCTGCACTCTGATGAGCTCCCAATCCCAGTTTTAAAGGATTTCTTCCATCTGAAGATGTGGGTAGTGACCAAGAGCAAGAGACTGCTGATGAAACTCAAGAAATACTTTAGAATCTATGATCCTTCTTATGAGACCCCACAGTCATTAACTCCTCAACAGTTTAGCCAGCCAGAGTTGAATGACCTTGTGCGTGATTTGGGTCTCTCTCCCAAAATGCAGCTGAAGTGTTAGCTTCCAGGATGCAAGAAAAGAATCAGCTGAGCCATACAACTAAAGTGTCATACTGAAATCGGGAGCAGGCTTTTGTGCCATATTTTACAGAGGAGAATATGTTTGTTTATTGTCATAATATCTCAGTCTTCTCCAGGAATTAGGGATGCCAGTATACCATCCAAATGACTGGCGATTATTTCTAGATTGTTCTAAGCAAAGTTTGAAGTGCGTTCTACTTCATAATGACAATTCTATGCAGCTGTTCCAATTGGACACTCTGTGTATTTATGAGAGGAATATAATGTCATTGACTAAGACTGACCTACTAAAATACCACGAGCACAACTGGACAATTTGTGTGGACCTCAAAATGGTTACTTTCCTCCTAGGTCAACAAAGAGGATTTACAAAGTACCCCTGCTATCTTTGCATGTGGGACAGCCGAACTCGAGAAAAGCACTGGAACCAGAAGGAGTGGCCCACACGTGAGACTCTGAAGGCAGGTATGCCCAATATTAAGTCAACGATCCAATTGTCTGTCATTTGAGGAAAAGATCATATTTCCTCCTTCCATATCATGCTGGGCTTGATGAAACAGTTTGTGTAAAATATTTTCTCAACCCAAACGAGCCGTTTTGCATATAAAGTTTATGAAGGCGTTGAATACTGACGGTGAATGCTTCCACATATTTTCTGTGCTCCCTGGTTTGTCCTTCGAGAAGATCAAGGTGGTGTTTTGATGGACCACAGATTCGTGCACTTGTGCGTGATCAAGAATTTGCCAGAAAGATGAACGACAAGAAAGGACTGCATGGCTTTCATTTGTGGCGGTGATGGCAAACTTTCGGTAATAAAAAAGCTGACAACTATGAAACCCTTGTAACGAATATGTTGCCGCGACCTTGGATGTAACATGAGTGTCAAACTCATTACCTGTACAGTCATCTTGATATTCCTGGAACCCAGGAGCTATGGGTGAAGAGTTACCGGCGAGTTGATAATGATGGCAGATTACTGCTGGAGCATTAAATGAGAATGCCCTGAGAGTCCACACCAGCTGAAATTCATGCCTGAGTAGACTGCAATTGAGCTTTCCTCCTCATAGTAGCAAATGTCTTATCTACTAATCAGTTTTATAATAAATAAATTGAATTATAAATAACTTGAATACATTTATACTATCTTGCATTTTCTTTTATTGCCCAGCTATATTAAAGAGTTTTATAACATATTTTATCACATATTTTCATGATAGACTACGACGTCAATGTGATGATGACGAAATTTTGAGATTTTCAAATACCTTGATTGCAAAAAAAGTAGAGCACTGAGGAAAAAACTAACGTCAGATCTGAAATCAGGGCAAGAAATTATGTAATACCAATTGTTTGATATAAATGCAACAAAAATTTTGTTGACCAGTGTTATCCATGTCAGTTTTTCTGAGAAGTTGCTATTAAAGTAACATGACGTAGTCGTTAAGTAGTGTGTTAAAAACTATCACGTTATAAGAAGTTTTACACGTTTGTTCATTTGTGCATCGGCTGATCACCTGATTCTCAGATGAGAAGAGTTCCCATGGATTTAAAGTAACAGTTCATGATTCCGTGTAATTACCCGAAGAACGGGACCTTTTTATAGATGTTTTGGAGCTTAATAATTCACAAAGTTTTGCTTGACTGCGTGTAATATAAAGTCTGATGCACTAGCGCCATCTATAGAAATATAATAATACTGTCCGTTGCATGTTCATATTAATACATCACAACTTCATCAAAGTTGGTTCGGATATTCATTAGATCCATGGGGAGATACACATAAATGTCCAGTTCTGCATTCTGCAGTTTTTTTTTACCACTCCTTTGCCCCTGCTGATGGATCTTTACCAAAGTTGGTATGAAGGTTTGTTGGGTCCATGAAAAGATACGTTCAAATTTATTCACATTTTGTATTTTGCTGTTTTGATGGGTGTTTGGAGGTTATTGTTTTTTATTATATGTAAAGGAAACAACTTTTAGTGTTCTAAGATGACTTCTCATTAATCATAAACTTACATAACTTCTGTCCAGGGTACGGGTACTTCAGCTAGTTCACAGGAAAGGTCATTCACCCTTTCTTGAGAACGATGATCAAATGTCACTATTTGATGAGTTAGTGGTGGATGTTGTCCAATGCCTTCCTTCTGGTCTCTCTCAGCTGTCTGTCACTTTAAAAATTAAGGACAGATAGCTCTTGAGTAACTTTGCGTGAATATTCGAAACAACTCCTTTTGGTTCATCAGTGTATTTACAAAACAAAAGTGAGGAAACGCGTTTTAACTTGTAACTATTGTTGGTATTTATTATGTCGGCGTAACTACACATATTTCAGAAACAGTAGTTGTAAATTGTAATTGAAATTTGCATTTAAAATTGCGATCATAAACAAATAATTTTGTCTTATCTTGAACTGGCCCGACATGGGCAGGTGGGTTAAGGCTTTCGACTCGTAATCCCATGGTCGAGGGTTCGAATCCCGGTCGCGCCAAACATGTTCGCCGTTTCAGCCGTTGGGGCGATATAACGTGACGGTCAATCCCACTATTCGTTGGTAAAAGAGTAGCCCAAGAATTGGCGGTGGGCGGTGATGAATACCTGCTTCTCTCTAGTCTCACACTGCTAAATTAGGGACGACTAGAGCAGATAGCCCTCTAGTAGCTTTGCGCGAAATTCAAAACAAACAAACCCAACTAACAACATAATGAGAGTTCGGAAGAACAAACTTTGACCCTAAGCTGTTTAGAACTTTGTAATTGATGCTAACAGAACTACACATTTTATTTTACATTTTTCAATACTTTCTTTAATCATAACTTGATTGCTGGCCTATAATATAGATAAAAGGGTTAATGATTCGCTCTATCTTCTTCTAAGGAGGATCAAACCTTCACGAAGTTAGAGATTTGTAAGGTTGGTTTCTTTCAAAATACTAAGGAATGGCGCTCCATATAAAACAAAAGGTCAGGTGAAGGTCGTTCTCATGAGTTTCCATACCATAATATCACTGACTTACGGTATTAAGATAAAAAATATTTTCAAAACAAAATACTTGGAAAAGAGATATTACATGTTACATTAAAACAATCAGCAGCTGCATCATGCTTGCTAATGCACCAATGTATTACAATGCACACAACATTGTAAAATGTTGTTACAATTTACAGTCTAGTCGTGTTTTGTCTGACCACCGTGCATCTTGACAAACGTCTTGCAACGTAGCTTCTATTGTAAAAGGCTTCTGTCATTAGGCTGACTTATCCAAAGCAATTTTTCCTTCTGTGGCTTTCCATAATCTACGTAATGCAAGAAGATGACATTTTAAGCCTCTGTTTTAACAGTCCAATTGCAAAAAAATTCATAAGTGCTTCCAGAAATTTACCCTATCCCCTACAATTGACCAATGTGACCTGTGTTTCATCTTCTTTTGTTATCTCAGTTTACATGCTGTTTCACTGGCAACATCATTATAATATCTCACTTTTCGTAGAATAATATGCTGATGTGTATTTTGAAATACAGGCCATTTTTCTAACATTGTGATGAGATATAATATACTCATGACCTTCACTCTTACTGGTCAACCAGACAAGTGCACCATCGTGTGCTTTATATTTTGCTTTCAAGGAACTAGATTACTCGGTTTAGTCTCTGGCCACACAAACACTAGATGTATATCTCTCTAGACATTTACTTGTGTCTTTCGTGACTAAGGTCTAAGTCAGTCTCTGCTCTGTATCCATTCCATTACTTTGACTGTGTTTGCCTAGTTCTGATCCTTCATTCCACATTCGGTTGCCAATCTTTACTGTACTTATCTTAAGACAATCTTCGTGTACGAAATTAACACTCTTGATGCCGTCCACTGGACATACCTCTTCTACGTCTTTCTTGTAGTCATGGTTGTTCTCTGTAATACTTGGCCAGCTATAATCCATTGTCTTTAATAATGCTGCTTAAAACCAAGCCAAGAGTTTATGATTCCTTAGGGTGCTGACTTTGGTTGCACATCTTACTATTTTCATGGGTGTATTTCGCACCTTCTGTAATTTCATTGTTAATATTGTCGCTCGGGCACACAAGTAGCTTCTATACTCCTTGATGGTTATGACTGTTGCTCCTTTGCTGCACTTTCTGGGCTACATAATGTCTGAAGAAGAAAAAGTCATCATTGATTTCCTCTCGAATGATTAATATGTTCAGACATTGTCATTCTGCAGTCTGTTGCAACACCCAGAATAAAATAACTCATTTCACAGTATATAATAAACTGACCAGCTAGGACGTAACTGTTTGAGATGTAATGCGATTAAAATACTTATAAATCAGTGCACACAAAAAGGAGTGATTCAGTAATCTGGAATGTCGCAAGGGCCAAACCTCTTATAGGGTTGCTGACAGGTCAATTGAGAGAGCGGGCAAACTGGAGATGTTTCTCCTAAGCCCATGAGGATCCTAGTGGCTTGTTTACTGGTGTTTAACTTAGTTTGACTTAGTACCACTCTCTAGAAATGTGATGTTTGTCAAAGATCACCAGTAAGTACGTGTGCATCCAATAAATTCAATAATTTGTATTGATTAAGTAAAAATAACTTTAAAACTTTAATTTAATCATCTCCTTCTCATTTTAACGCACCGAATACAATGTTTATACTGAAGAAATGATGTTTTCTCTTATTTAGCATCAGATTTAGTGAAAAATAATTTGGTCATTTCGTAAATTTTTAATCAAGAGATATTATATAAATATAAAAGAAAGTATATCAAACATGTCGGCTACAAATTTATTTTCACACCAATAAAAATAATAATTCGTCAGTTTTACACAATTCGTCTGTGAAAAGGGAAGTATACTTTTAAACATGAAAGCTTGAATAAATTTACATCTAAAATTAATTTTCACAGTTAAAATATAATAATAAATATACCAGACTACTACCTTTTACCACTAGATGGCAGTTTAATCATGGTCTAGTGAATTTCCTAGTTTAGAATTTTGGAACACCGACACGGGTAGAGATACTTGAGATAAAATAAGTTACTCAGATCGATTAACCACGATGTATGCTTTAACGCATTTTTAATTGGTTTATTGGGGTGTAAGTTGTAACACAATCTTTCAGTTACTAGGTAAGAGTAATTTAGTATCTTACATGGAAAAAAATATAAATAAAATGTTAATGAGGTTTCGAAAGTAAGTGTTAAAGTTCTTCACTCTTTCATGCAGTAGGATTGTTTGTTTGCTTTGAGTTTCGCGCAATGTTACTCAAGGGCTATCTGCGCCAGTTATCCCTAATTTCGCAGTATGAAAGTAGAGGGAAGGCAACTAGTCATCACCACCCACTGCCAACTCTTGGGCTACTCTTTTACCAACAAATAGTGGGTTTGACTGTCACATTATAACGTCCCTCACGAAGCGTGTTTGGTGTAACAACGGGATTCGAACCCGCGATCGTCAGATTACGACTCGAATACCTTAACCCACCTCGCCGTGCAGGGCCTCAGACCGTAGGATTAGTTTTATAAATATAAAACATTTTAGCTTCAGCACGGACAAGAGATCTAGTTAGATAATTAATCCATTTCGGTATAATCAGGATTCATTTGGATTACCACACTTAAAAAAAACACACAAAAAACTGTATCACCTGAGTTATTTTTTTCGAACTATTTTTAAGGTTTAACCTAACAAACAAATTTTGTTTACATTTCTGTTTCTATAAGTACACATTTTTTAGTTGTGGCTTTTAATTATTTTATTTTAGATAATTCACGCAAGAGGTAAGGCTACATAAGGTCACGTCACAGTAGCTTCGTGTAGGCCTATTAGCAAAGAAATATCTGCTAATCTTAAGATCAGAAAGGGATAACAGTGTAAAACGAAGAAGAGCACTGTGGTTGGAAGACTCTAACTCTAAACCTAGCCGCGCCCCTCTTTGCGACCCCTCTGTAAACCTAATAGTATAGAGTCGTTTCAGTAGTAAGAAGATCCTTGTCTTCCGCACCTAAACTAGTATGCCGAGCGCGTGGCGGCACGAGCGGCGGTCTCATTTTCGAAGATCGACTGAGTTAGACACGACCAGTAGCTAGGCCTACTAGCTGACTGACTGACTGACTGCATTCCCGCTTGGGATTTTTCTGGGCTGTGGTTTCCGTTAGAAGAGTTATTTCGTCTCCGTTTCAGTCCTTAGCGGGAGACTCAACGGACTTGTTTTCTAACTCGCAAGCAAGTAGCGTTATAATAAACGTTTAGATTACCGAGTGAACTGAAAATGGCCAATCCCGATATGTACAACGAATCCTTCAATGAGGGATACATGGATCAAGAGGAAGAATGGGAACGCGAGGGATTATTAGATCCCGCTTGGGAGAAACAACAGCGGAAGGTTTGGTTTAAAATGTTTTTTAGCTAAGTTCTAGTTTATTGGTACAAGTTCAGTTGGTGATGTGTAATATTAACTTTATTAATGCAAGTTTTGAAACTCTTCCGTGATTCATACCTGAACTTAGAGAGACTTCTGAGTATAGCCTAGGCTGTTTCCGCACAAACGAATTTTAAAACAAAATTGCAATTTTATACAAACTCGCGTACACACTGTTCTTACTGTAATCGAACATCTGTAGGCTTTTGATGCGGCTGGGCTATTATCACATTGATTTCCATAGAAGGACATAATAAATTAATACGTTATTTGTATTTATTCGCCCTAAAGTGAACGATAACAGAACTATGATAATATTTTATCGAATAAAGACCTATAAACGTATGTAATGGTTTTGAGGCTTAAAATGACCTTGAACCAAGAGTCTCTCTCAACCTTTTGAAACTTAGTGTGACTTTTTAAGCATCGAGAAACAATGGTAAATATATGTAGCGACCTCTGCAACACGTATGTGTAGATTCTTAATCAGTTTTAAATTTTAGTATTTAATAGATTTGTGATGTTAGAATTATATAACCAGTCATTTAAGATAACCTTTTCCACAAAATAATACAACCAATCATTGTTAGAAGCATCTTTTCCACAAAATAATATAACTAATTATTACCGTATTAATGTTCACCATAGGGTAATATAACCAGATGTCGTTTGGCAAATGTTTATCGTATAATAACGTAACCAATCGTTATTTTATTAACCTTTTCAACAGAATAATATCACAGATCATTATTAGACTAATCTTTTCCACGTTTTACATCACATGAAACCCGAAACAGTTCAAATTGTATCTCTCAGATAAGCGTGATAAAGCCCTTTTGAGGATTTTAGTGACTCCTCCTACAATTCAAGTAAAAATAGTTCAAAGATACTTGAACTTAGGAACTTTCGATGAATAAGCATTTGTATTTGATCAAGGGAACCCTGAAAAGCTCTTAGAGTTTGAATACAGATGAAAATCTAGACCGTGTGGATTTTAATTTTAAACTTGGCGTTGCTTTATTGTTATAGTATAGTATTACGTCAGTTTAATCTGCATTGGTTATAAAAAATGTGATCTTAAGTTACTTTGTCAATGTTTTATTTGTGGAAAAACAAAACAAAAGGTGCAGAATCGTTACTTGAATTGGACGTTTGTGTCAGCACTTTAATTCAGAACAGCGATGCATTGATAGTTTCGTGGCCTTTGTTCTCAGCTTGGAGACCTATTCATACCAGCTTTACGACTCTTTGTTTCACGCAACGTATATATATATATATATATATATTTATTTATTTATATATAAATGGGCTCAGCATGAACTGTTTCGTATAAATATAGAAAACAAATAAAACGATCTACTTTGTACACTTAAAGGCCCAGTAATTTAAAACATTATTTTGGAATATTTTTATGAAAGTTTACAGTTCAACAGTTGAAAAACTGTAGTGATTTTCAAGATATAATTAATTTTAATATTTTTCAATACAATCTTATAAATACACTTTGTTGAACAATTTATAATAAATCAATGTACTACATAATGGACCGATGGCATATGGCATTGTATTTTTCATTACTAATAATTATACCAAATGGTGATATTTGAATCTCTCAGATATCAAGGTTACATTACAGTTATTTCCAAAAGAGACCTGCATTATCAGGCACCACCAGTGGTTAACAAAGAAGGATGATGTACTGTTTTCAACCCTAATTACAGCATCTTGAAGATGCAATACAGTAGGTTGAGACAATGTCTGAAAATAAAATAAAAAATTAACCAGGCTTTAATGGTTTTCATTTGGACGCTAATTTTAGGGTTAGCCCTAAGGGATGAAACATTAAATGACCGTCTTTTGAACTTAAAATATAATACTGGAATCACCTTTCAAAAGCTAACCTGAAAACTAAAAACTAAATAATTTTGTCTTTATGAATGAGATTAGTGAAATGATACCCTCCAGTCAAAATCTATAACACCTGCTCGCAGCATCAATTTTATGACAGGGAACGAAATGACTCGCTCCAACCATTATGTGACTAAGAGAGAATTGACACTCAAACCACATCTTTTGGTGATTAGTCTGCAGTAGTTTTATGATTGAGAGCGGAATAACACATATTCCAGTCAGTGGCGAATTTAAGGTTGTGTAGGCCCAGGGTCTAATAATTTTGTGGGCCTACATACATCCCATGTAATTTTATATAGAATAAAATTATTAGTGGGCCCTCATTAAGACAGGGCCCTGGGGCTGAGCCCACTCTAGCTTCTTTTAAATACGCCACTGATTCCAGCTAAAACTTACGACTGGTCACTGTTGGAAACTCAACATAGGATACTCAATTATTATTCCAACTACTCATTTTAATGAGTAATTATTAATTCTAGTTTCCATACGATTATTACGAATTATCAAATGGCGTATTAAAAAAAAAATAATATATTTATATATGTCTAGGTTTGACGTCTAGCATTTTTGTACATAGAAAAATAAACTAAGGTCTGTGGTTATCGTTGTGACAGATGATCTTCTAGTTCATTGGGAATATGTCCATCACTGTTGTGTTTTTGTAATGTATATCTTCACAGGGAATTATTTGATTTTTCTCACAATCAACATCAACAGATTAACAGTGTTGTGTCAACTTTCATTACTCGTGAACCCAGATCAACTTTCATTACTCTTGAACCCAGAATAGGAAGCGCTCAAAAAAACATAAGCGAGCAGAGTACAACAGAAAAAAGCAAATGCTTATTTTATATTTAACCAATAAATTATTCTATCAAACTCCAGTCAATAATTTTGTTGTTGTTACGTTTGACTTCCTACTATGGAAAGTCTCTGAGTCAAGTTACAGTGGAATGTGAAAATCTTTATGGTGTATCTGTCCAAGACTTCCTTGCATCGTAGATCAATGCGTTGCTCACTCATAACGGCTGTCAGAGCAGTGACAGTCCACTATTTTTTGCATGTAACATTAAATTTTCTATTACTGTATTTATATTACTTTTGGTATTTTACTGTATAAGACGCTCCCCAAAAACGCGGATAATGTGCCCTCTGCTACCGCCTTTTGCTTCCGACCTCTCTATGTCTATGTGTATATATGAAACCAGTGGCTGGAACTGACAGTGGCTTTCATTCAAACTACCAATACTTTGGCCTCGTAGCATTATACGATGCCCTTTAGAGGAGTCCTAAATTTATACCAATTCTGAACGTGCTTTTTATGTAAAGTTAAAGAGAAAAGAAATAAATTACACATTGTTCTCGATGTTTGACAAAATCTTGAAAACCTATAATTTTAACGTATCTTAGAAGAGCAGACTATTATTTATAAATATTTATTTAAGTCTGTTTTTTTTCAAATCTTATAACAACCCAGCTCATACTGACTGTAGTAGTTACTTGTTCATGTGTAAACCAATGATATCTTCAGATAAAACTAGATAGGTCGTAGATTCGGGCAGCATTCGGCATTTAGTGACTTCATTCTGTTTGTCTGTAAAAAGTAAACGAAGATGTTAAAAAGATAAGGTCATTGCTGTCTTAACCCAATTACATTTAATCCATCTTCAGTTACATGCAACATATCTCCAATTATATTTAATCCATCTTCAGTTACATGCAACACATCTCCAATTATATTTAATCCATCTTCAGTTACATGCAACATATCTCAATTATATTTAATTCATCTTCAGTTACATGTAACATATCTCCAATTGTATTTAATTCATCTTCAGTTACATGTAACATATCTCCAATTGTATTTAATTCATCTTCAGTTGCATGTAACATATCTCCAATTATATTTAATCCATCTTCAAATATATTTAAAAAGATTTCCAAATGGTCAAAATTTGGGCCGACATGGAATATTGATTTATTTCTTTCATAGTTATATTATTCATGATTTAAATAAACAACAACATTACTCAAAGTGAATTTGATTTAATTAACTACTGATTAATATTTCTAATGAGTTACGTGTTACATAGTGTTGTATTAACCAACGTTATGCCCGCCAAAGGAATGTCTACAGATTTACAACGCTAAAATCAGGGGTTCGATTCCTCCGGTGGACTCAACAGATAGCCCGATGTGGCGTCGCTAGAAGAAAACACACCAATGTTATATGTATGTATATTTTACTTGGGAAAGCTTAAAATTAAAAAAAAGAATACACCGTAAAAGAATAGCGCGAATCTTACACAGCATATCCAAACCTTAGAAAAAAATATAATTAAATGTAAAGCTTTTGTAATTACGTATTCAGTGTTTCATGAGTTAGGAGAGAAACGAGGTTTTATTCCAGACAACGAGCGAGATGTATCGTAGTGATATATAACCCTTGCCACCTACATAAAGTACCATGTGTGTAATATTTAAATATTGACACATCTGGTGTTTGTCGAGCTTGTAAATTTCAGATTAATGTCTTTACAGTGTTAGGAGGAACCGGCATGGCCAAACGCGTAAGGCGTGCGACTCGTAATCCGAGGTTCGCGCCTACGTCGCGCTAAACATGCTCGCCCAGCCATGGGTGTATAATGTGACGGTCAATCCCACTATTCGTTGGTAAAAGAGGCCCAAGAGTTGGCGGTGGGTGGTGATGACTAGCTGCCTTCCCTCTAGTCTTACACTGCTAAATTAGGGACGGCTAGCACAGATAGCCCTCGAGTAGCTTTGTGCGAAATTCCAAACAAACAAACAAATACAGTGTTAGGGTTCTACTTGTCAGAAAGGTGAGCCTACCTCTCTCTTTTTAATATATTGTGTTTGTTTCTAATATTTAACAGTCATGAACTGATAGGCTAATTCCAGAGTCTTACTATTAAAGCTATCTTGAAGCATGGTGGATGGTTTGTTTTAATATTCATTTTCTTGCTCTTGTCAAACTTAATGGTCGAAAGATGACTAACTCTTAAGTGCGTAAGACCTAAAACGTCTTAATAAAAGATAGTACTCGTGTGTTCTAGCTGTGAATAGTCTCCGCTGTGACTTTTCTGTTTACGTAGGAACAAAGAAAATATTATTTATTTTGTAAGATACAAAATAACAGACTAAAATTCTGTTCTACACTTTTGAAATTACCAGTATGAAAGTTACCCAGAAATGTTGTTTATGTCACTTTTACCTTATAAATTCCCCGTATTCTACTAAAATCACTATTTCATCAAAAAAGTTATCTGTTTAGTTTCGTTATTGTGCTAGGCCTAGTTATTGTCCTAAATTTGAACTGGTTTTACTTTATCTACTGTTTCAGAAACGTTGCATCTCAGTCTCTCGATCAGCACAGCCATCAGAATTATCAGTTTTATTCTACAAATCAAATGTTTCTATATTAGAATGCAGCGTCATACATAATGCATTATTAAAACAAAATTCAACCTTGCTGTCAAGCAGCAAAATGTATAACGAAATTGAAAGCTAAAGTTTACTCCTAGTACAATTCTAATCTTACTGCGCTGTGTTTCATCAGCAAATTGAACCTATTATCAAAATTAATAAATTTAAATGCATTAGAAAATGTTAACCACTGCACTATCGCCTATATTACTGCTTTACAAAGTAGACTTTTAGCAACAAAATGTAACAGTTTGTTAAATTAAAACGATTTATCTGAATGTTTGTAAAGGAAACAGAATTTATCATTACGTTAATTTTGCTCGACTTTCTAAACTATAAAATTATCAAAAACTTTCAAACTGCAATGATCGATCTTGTTGCATGTTTTGTTGTAACAAAGCCATTTGTGGCTATCTGCTGTGTGCACCGAGGGAATCGAATCTGTGATCTGATGTTTGTAAATACGAAACTTTACCACTGCCCCACCACAACAAAATTGTCTGGAAATACAATGTAAAATATTGTTTTAAATTAGTGATATGTAAATACAAATGAATACATAATAACGTACAAGTTAGATCTAAGAAAAGATTTAAATAAATAAAGTTACAGAAGCATCCCCGTCGCGCCAAACATGCTCGCCCTGTCAGCCGGGGCGTTATAATGTGACGGTCAATCCCACTATTCGTTGGTAAAAGAGTACCCCAAGAGTTTGCGGTTGGTGGTGATGACTAGCTGCCTTCCCTCTAGTCTTACACTGTTAAATTAGGGACGGCTAGCACAGATAGCCCTGAGTAGTTTTGTGCGAAATTAAAAAAAAACAAACAAACAAAAGTTACAGAAATTTCAAAGCGCCTCCTACTCAAAATTCCAAGGTGAAACCATCCACATTTTAACCAATTACGAATACAATTGAAGAAGCCAATACTTGATTTCAAGAAAATTTTAATTTTAATTTGAGATGCTACAGAAATGGAATACATTTATCAACCTGCTATAACAGAACCTGGTTTACTAAATTTGTTAGCGTAGATAGCCCTCGTGGTTTTTGCGCGAAATTAAAAACAAACAAACAAATAAATTTTGTTTGGAACAGCGGTAAGTCTACAGATTTACAACGCTACAATCGGATTTGATTCTTTTCCTTTGACACAGCAGATAGCTCGACAAGACATTTTTAAACACACATCTACACTAATGTATATTTAGTATAAAGTTTCAGGAAAATATTTCCATAGTGAGTTTTATTAATTTTATTATTGTCACTCCTTTCCAGATAATGGTTTCATATATCATCCATTTACTTTATTTTCAGTTTTAAATATAATGAGCAGTACTTAAAGCATTCCTCAGTTTCCTTATTTTGAGCTTCTTTCAAGATAGCTCAAGATAAAAGCAATATTTTACATAAGCTATGTACATTAAGTAAAAATAAAATCGCGCTTGAGTGTGTCAGACAACTGGTGGCTTGGTTTTGTATAGGGAAGTTATGATTACCATTTAAGGATCACCGCTTGAGCTAATCGTAACATCCTACATCAATCACATCGATCCATTAAGACCACCAGGTTCTTCTTCAAAAGTAAAGCAGTTTATGATGACGTTTCCATGTAACTTCTATTTTTACATAAAACCAAAATTGTCACTTCATGGAAACGAGATATTGAAAGCTGCTTTGTTTTCAAACTGTTTCTAGGAGTTTTAGTTTGAAGTTTTCAATCATTTAGAAGGTTATTTTAGATTTATATAAAAACTAACAAAAAAACAGTTTTGCAAATTTAAAGTTTCGAAAAATGTTTCTTATTTAATACTTGTTAAATACCGAGTACTTTCCTTAAAAAGCTAATATATCTCCTCAAAAGAGGCCCCCTTGTGGTTCAGCACGAATTCAGTCCTCAAACAATAAGAATTTTGTTTCGGGCCTTGATGTTTGAAAACATTGTTTGAAAAACGATAAAAATATCTATACACAGGAGAAACAAAAATAAATATTTCTAATATTTTGATAAGTGATTTTTGGTTTGTAATAAAAAAAAAAACACACACTTTGTAGATTATCTCCGAACTTTATACAGTACAGAACTGGAAGCATCCTTTTTTTCTTTGTTTACTTTATTTAATATTTAGTGTTAACCATCAAATCCTCATAATATGTCGTTAACTATTTATCCAGTGTTGCGGTTGGGAAGGAAAAAAACAATTGAGAAGTTAATTATGACAAGTGTCGCCCACTGCTTGGTAGTTTTTTATTAATTTATTTTTAATACATGTTAATATGTTTTATGACACGTGTGTAAACATTGTTTTATGATTTTTATAGAAAAACATTCACGTGTAAAGAATGCTAGCCCTATTTCTGATGTGTAACTTATCCTTCCATATCACGTGCTCTTATTTATACCAATCACGTTACTTTTTTACGGCGTGATATATGTCAGTTGAACACAGAATTTCTTTAAATTCATTTCTTTAGAAAAGTTTTCTTTATATGAAGGAAAACCCAGTGAACAGTATACAGAAAATCTGGAAAGATGCAGAGATAAGTAATTTATCTACCGCCTACACTTTCTATTCCAGTACTAGGTGTCGCTGTGGACATGTTTTAATTTTCTCTATGAGTCAGTCTTTTTCATTTTAGGTATTTTCCTGAATTTTTTTTTCCTTGTAATCACAGCAAGGTTTCTCACAGTTTTATACAAGAGTTTTCGTTTTATAACTAAACGTTTACTCCACGAAACTTGATACCTTTATCTATTCATTCTACAGTACTACCCAACCATATATGGAGTATATGCTATAGAGTCTGGGTAGAAGAGAGAGTGGGCGCAACTGCTAGTATCTAAATATTAGCACTTGCTATTTTAGTTTGTTGTGTGAGCAGATTCAATGACACATTTAGGAGGAATGTGATCACACAGTCTCACGACTGTCTAGCAAGCGCGTGCTGGTTCAGACATATATATATAGCCTTTTCAATATTCCTATAATGTATCTTTTACCAACTTTTACAACAACGATCAGATTTTAAGATAGTAAAAACTAGACACAAAACTCGTGTTTTAAAATTAATTTGGTTATAGAGAGGACTTTTATTGAATACAGTGGAATGAAAAACAACAGCAGATAAACTAAACTGCAAGATCGAGAAAATGAACACGAGCACTAAATAATGCTGTTTCTAATACAATGATGATATCGATTCGTGTTGACTTTTACTGAAGACAATACAGATATATAGAAGACGAGAGTAATACATGGATAATATTTAGGGTTACTGGAAGTCAAAGAGAACTATAATCTACTTCATATAAGTTTGGCAGATATGAATGGAAAATTATTAAAGAGTAAAAGAATACGGCAGAAAAACTATATCAATTTGTTTTTTCTCCAAATTAAAAAAAATGTCTAATTTTGCGTAACAGACTTGTAGTGACCAGGGAATATTCGGTTTATGTACGTGTGTTCCTTTGGTTTTGCATGTAACCTTGGGCTAGAAACATACTTTTAAAGCTAGATTTATACAGTTGGTTGTGCGACTCGTCAGTTAGGTACCCAAACAAACATCTTTGAGGTAAGAACGAAAAACTGTTAATATAAGATACCATAACCAGCACAGAAAATTATGAATCTCGATAAAATAAGAAAATAATTTGTTACCTGGTATTTTATTTATATTTTCACGTATAAATAAGTCGAGTTATTTCCTATCGCTTTTTTATGGTTTTATAGTTCATTCAGATTAAATTTTCATTTCCTAAATTAAATTAATTTTAAATTAAAATTTCTTTAAGTATTCTTTTTCTTGCCAGGCAGCACACATCGAGACACTTTGTATCTTTCCACATAAAATGGATATTTTGGACTGGAAATTGTGCTGCCATCTAGTGAGGACTATGTAACAATAAATAAGACACATAAGAAATATTTAAATCAAAATAAAAATATAAAGTTGTTTAATTGCTTCCTATTTTTGAAAACAAAATGCATGTTAATTTTTTTAATTCCTTGTAGTTCAATTATTGTAGGAAACTTTAAATAAAATTGTTTGTACCAGACAACTAATTTAAACTAGAAATTGTTACAAATTCAACACATAATGTGATAAAGAATAGAAGTATATACAGTCCCAGAACCATAAACAAATAATTTATAGTAAACATATAAAGCAAAGGTACAGTTCGGCCTTCTACAATACTAAACACGTTTAAAGATAGATTCCAAATTAGTCTCTGAATCACCCATTTTGATAAGTTGTGAGGATGAACACCACAGATCCAAAATCTTCTCTTTAGCTTCCAGAATATTAACAATTGACGTAACCGGATTAGGGCGCTACACTCGCAATCTACGGTCCCAGGTTCGAATCTCGCAACCAAACATGCTAACTTTTTTAGTCTTTAGGGACATTATATGGTTATGGTCAATCCCACTATTTGTTGGTATAATAGTAACCCAAGAGTTGGAGGTGGGTGGAAATAGCTGCCTTCCCTCTAGTGTACTAGTGCTCAATTAAAAACAGCGGACCAAGATAGCCCTCGCGTAGCTTTGTGCAAAAATTAAACAAAAAATTCGCAATACTAAGCAAGAGCAAACCCTTGGTTTTGTTCTTTGTCAAACCTTTCGGAAGTCCCTTTCATGAATTGAGATATAAAAATATGTTCTTTGTCAAACCTTTCAGGAAGTCCCTTTCATGAATTGAGATATTATAATATTTCATCCTGTTGGCCTCATCTGGTGAATCCTCACTTGAAGTTGTCAAAGAACAGAGTCTTTGGTCTTTTGTTGTTGTTGTTTTTCACAGATTCTGCAGGGTATAACCTTTCTTTATCGTACCGAAATATTACAATAAGCTAGATTAAGGAACTATGACAAGAGTGTTCTTCTGATAATTTTCTCCACAGAACAGAAGGAAATACTTTTAGGTGGACTAATTCTGTCACTCAGGTCTTCTGACTGCCATCGCACCCTGCTGTTTTTTTGGTCAGAGTCTGATTAAGACCACGGCGGAACTTTAGATACTTAAAAGTGGAAGCCAGCTTTTAAAATGTAAGCCCTTTCATCGCACCTGACAATAATTGAAGAAAATATTATATCATGCACCAGAGGCCCACAGAACTGGTCGACCATTCCAGTGTGACAGCTACCAACATGTGTAAAACAAGTTGATTTTGATGTTATCATTCACTCTTTTGCTGGGAGCGGCATGGCCAGGGGTGGGTTAAGGCGTGCGACTCGTAATTTGAGGGTCGCGGGTTCGCATCCCGTCGCGCCAAACATGCTCGCCCCAGCCATGGGGCGTTATAATGTGACGGTCAATTCCACTATTCGTTGGTAAAAGAGCAGCCCAAGAGTTGGAGGTGGGTGGTGATGACTAGCTGCCTTCCCTCTAGTCTTACACTGCAAAATTAGGGACGGCTGGTGCAGATAGCCCTAGAGTAGCTTTGCGCGAAATTCAAAAAACAAACAAACAAACAAACTTTGCTGTGAAATCTTCAAAGATTTCAAAAGAAGTAATTAGGAAATCAGTCTTTTCTTCCATCGCTTTGATTTGTTTTTAAATAAATCTACTGCTTGCTTTGAATTTTCATTACTGCAAAGAAGGTCCAAAGAGATAAAAAATATAACAGATGAGGTAGTAAATGGTAAAAGGGATTGAAGGTAAAGTTAGTGATGGTGGTTGTGAAGCTAGTGGTGGGATAGGGATGAGGGTAGAGTGGAAAAACAGTAGTGTTAGAGTTGGAAAAACAGTAGGGTTAGAGTTGGAAAAAACAGTAGGGTTAGAGTTGGAAAAAACAGTAGGGTTAGAGTTGGAAAAACAGTAGTGTTAGAGGTGGAAAAAAACAGTAGTGTTAGAGTTGGAAAGAGTGAAAAATTGTGCCAAACTGTGGTCAGTAGGAGGCATCTGAGAGAGGCCTATTAAAAGAAGGTATAAAGATTGCAGACCCTAAGACACTGTGACCTCATTAGAAATTTCTTCCTTTCAATATATAACTTTAGATAATATATGTTGCTGTCCAGTACTAAGTTTTTTGTTTTGTTTTTTGCTGGTACTCAGAAACAAACATGTTTTTTTCCTGCTTTGTTTTTCATTAGTCATTTGCTGAAGGTTTCTTCATTTCAACATGTTTCTGGAGTGCCATAGCATGAACATTTCTTCTGGAGTGCCATAGCATGAACATTTCTAGATAAATAATGCTGTCTACTTGCGATAAATTTGTCCTGTTTGATGTCATTATATTTTTGAAGTTAAACTTTTGTTTTAGTGAAATGAAAGAAGAAAATGTCTGATTTTTTTTAACTTTTTCGACTAAGGTGTCAAATTCAACATTGATTATCAAATATTGAAACGATTTTAAAAGCGCAAATCAGCTGGAAAATACAGTCGTGGTGGAACGGAATTTATCGGAACTACATTTAAACATTTATTCAACGTATTATAGGAAGTTTCATACCAAAAAAAGTTACCGCTCTTGGGAACGGTATCTAACAGCCCTTCCTGATGCAAAATGCCCATATCATAAAGGTGTGTTCAGATTAGTGGTTTGGAAGTTAAAGGATGGAAATATCCTTTGCACTTAATGACTCTGGAAAACCAAAGAACTTAGTCGGCTTGGAGGACCATCCAGAAAGAGACATCTGCAACAAGTCGCAGTAAATATCTTGTAACTGAAGAAAAATCCATGAACACACAGGTCAGTGACTAAAGAGGGTCGCAGGTTCGCATTCCCTTCGCGCCAAATATGCTCACCCTTTCAGCCGTGGGGGCGTTATAATGTGACGGTCAATCCAACTATTCGTTGGTAAAAGGGAAGCCCAAGAGTTGGCGGTGGGTGGTGATGACTAGCTGCCTTCCCTCTAGTCTTACACTGCTAAATAAGGGACGGCTAGCACAGATAGCCCTCGAGTAGCTTTGTGCGACTTTAAAAAAAAAACACAAAAAAATAGTGACTAAATATGTCCACGTTGCTCAGGCAACAGTACGCAACATAATCATTAACAATATTTGTCTGGAATCAATACCAAAATTAGGCTTCCAAACATGCTCAGCAAGGATGTTTGTCTGGAATCATTACCAAGAGTAGGCTTCCAAACATAATCAGTAAGAATATTTGTCTGGAAATAAGACCAATACTAGGCTTCCCTTTATATCTCCAGTATAACGGTCGCTCACCTGTAATGGCTAAAGAGTGACACAGGTATTAATTTTGTTACATACCAAAACATATCGGTCAAGTGACTGGATGCAACGCCTGTACAATCAGACAATTGAAATGAACACTGGAAAACATTGCCCTCGCACACTAAATGTATTATGAAAACATGGAGTGGACGGAGCCTTTCCAATGAAAATTATGACGTAGGATTATTTTGACGATAATCGAATGTTGCGACATGGACAACGATATAATGAGGCTCCAAACTCATTGTCTTATAACGTACTTAGTCAGCCCTCTGTAAAAAAGTATTTGGTTTTTATGAAGTTAATATGCCAATATATTTTCAACGTTAGAATATACGTGAAATGACACATATTTAATATGTGTTTTATTTTACGAACTTACAAAACAGGGTTTAACCATTTCATAATGTACGTCGCCACTGTTACAGTGTTTCACATTCATTAAGTATGATTATATTTTCAATAACTTCCAAGCGTGCTTCAGGAAATAACATTCTTAATTAAAAGGGTAGCCTAAGAGCTGGCGGTGGGTGGTGATAACTAACTACCTTCCCTCTAGTTTTACACTGCTAAATTAGAGACGGCTAGCGCAGATAGCCCCTTGTGTAGCTTTGCGCGAAATTCAAAAATAAACAATCTTTTACTCAGTGTGAAATATGAGTTATTTTATTGTTGTGATGGTGTTATAAGCCTGAAATACAACGGAAGAGGCATCCACCAAAAATAATAATAAAAATAGATTTTTGGTGCGGTTTACTGAAGAGCACAAAAGACGTAAAATAATTTTTCTATTTATTATTAATTAAACACAATTTTCAAGTGTGTAAACCGTAACTCAAAACATTTCCCTTAGTTTGAGAGTAAGTATATCTCGTCAGCAGGTTTCAACTAGCCTCGCCACACTTCTTCCCCTGTCGCTCTAAACGTTATGTTTCTTGGTTACTTTTAGTGAATGTGATTGAAAGAATAATACTATATATATATATATATATATGTATGATAACAGACAAAACTACCCTGTTACAACATATTTTGCAACATTGTTACATCTTCATTTTATGCTGATATGACTATAAACAATATTATTCATCTATTGATAATATTCTGAAGTGACTATAAAATGATATCATTTATGTCTCAATTTTTATTTTACCAAAATATTTAGAAACTGTTAAAATAAAAAAAGGAAAAGGGATAGTAAAAAAAATAGAGAAACAGATGAATCAAAACCCGATTATTATATTTTTAGGCCTAATCTAGTGAGTATATTAAAAAAGTAACCAAACTAGGCTGGAAGACTTCATGTTTACAGTACTTATCAGCTTTAGCCGCTCAAAACAAAATCTCATATATTTTGTATTTATAGCCACGTAACTAAAACTTTTTAAATAGGTTATGGAGGTTCGCACCGTTTTATATAGTACACCTGTATAGGTTCTGGTGCAAAAAAAAAACTAGCTGATTTTGCTGTAGGCTTGTGAAGCAAAAATATGAATGATAATAAAAAAGGTAAAAGGTAATTATACTAAAATACACATTCACAATCCAGTGAAGTACGAAAACCAGTATAATAAATCAACACTCACAAGGGAAGAGAAAGTTACTATGGTAATCATCTGCTGTTAGAAATCTTACTGAAATAGTCGCAGAAAACCTTGTAGAGACAAAGTAGAATAGCGAACTCGAGAAATGATGAATCTTCAACTAACAGTTTCCAATTAATGTGCTATAAGTTGGACAATTCTTTTTTTTCAATTAATGCACATTTGTAAAACAATGGATATTTTTCAATGAAGGAAAATGAAGGACTTAGAAAAAATTCTCCGGACGAAAAAATGAAGGCGCTTGAATTAATTTTAAAACTACCTATAGTATACTCGATACTGTATTCATTATTATTGACTAGGTTTCAATAAAATATTCGTAGCCATTACTTTTGTTGGCTTTTAAAACTAAAATAAATAATAATAACAAAGCTGAGGACAGTGTTATAAATACAGATTGCTTACTCTTATAAAATAAAGCCTTTTCAACTAGTATAGCAGTGCTTAAATAACTTCTACATTTCTACGATGCTTAAATGGCTTCAAAGAGCTTATGTTGGTAGCGGAGAACTTAGAAAATTTTATAGGGTGGGAATTTCGGCTTTCAAGAATCAACTTAAAAGTAGTCCTACAACAGTTGCTGGACTTTGTTTAGTAGCTGTGCGTGAATTTTAGTGCACTATACCAAGCCGTTTTTGCTGTAGTCTTCGGTGTTTGAATCGCTTTGCAAAGAAACTTCGTCAGTAGTCAGTACAGGTGAAAAAAACAAAACTGATATAATTTCTCTTTCAAAAATCGACATAAAATAGTTCTGCCCAGGAGTTTTTTATTTCTTTTCAGTAGATTTAAATGAAATATTCACAGGAGTTTTTTATTTCTTTTCATTAGGTTTAGATGAAATATTCACAGGAGTTTTTTTTATTTCTTTTCAGTAGGTTTAGATGAAATATTCACAGGAGTTTTTTTTATTTCTTTTCAGTAGGTTTAGATGAAATATTCACAGGAGTTTTTTATTTCTTTTCAGTAGGTTTAGATGAAAATTTCACAGGAGTTTTTTCTATATTTTTGGGAAACAAGAATAATATGAAGAATAAATGGGTGAACATTGAATTTTATCTAACAATCGGAAATCACTTTTTTTTTTATTATCAGATTTTACCAGCTTTAGCCATCGAGGTCGAAGGTTTTTAGTGTTGGTTTCATGAACAAGTCTGTTTTTTAAGATGTTTTTGCTCTGTGTTTTGTTAGAATTTTTGCAAAATTTCTGGGCGAACGTTATTAGTGTTATAAACCAGTATGTGTATTTTGATAAAGTGTCTGTAAATTCATCTGGGGTCACTTCAACTGAATATAAGCACAGAAGATAAAAATATATTTATATAAACTGTCATTACAGTTGTAGTAAAGTTGATATTTAAAAGCGTTTCATTTATTATATTCCAAAAATCTGTCCCTTTATTTTAATTTTATGGTAAAATGAGGGTTGTATATTGAAAGAAAATTTTGGTCATAACCACATTCGTTTTTGTTTGAGATGCTAATATTTGAAAGTTGCTTAAATTTAACAGTTTGTGATGCCAATATATCTTCATTTAGACTTTCACGGCATGGTGTAATTCACATTTACGGAAGGCTGGGACCCAGATTGAAAATATTGAAGACGATTTTCGAAATGGGCTGAAGCTTATGTTATTGTTGGAGGTAATATCGGGGGAGACTCTTCCTAGACCAGATCGAGGCAAAATGCGTTTCCACAAAATTGCTAATGTGAATAAAGGCTTGGAATTCATCGAAAGGAAGGGTGTAAAGCTTGTTTCTATAGGAGCTGAGGGTAAGTTTGCTAAGATATTCCAAGTATACTTGATGGAAAATAAGACAAAATGCAACTGAATTTATTTTTCCTTTTTAAAAATTGTTGTTCACAATTTAATAAATTGCTCCCATGGAGACTACAACCGCAACAAAACTTGTATTTCTAGGTTCTAAATTTTAATTTGTCAAAATTTAGAAATAATCCTGTATAGTGCCACTACTTTTCCACAAGCTATTCAGTAACAACACACTTCCTGTGCAGAGTAAAATCTGACATTTCAGGTTTTTTTTAAAGTTGTTCATTCTGGAAGGAAAAGGGAGTTTCTGTGCTGTTGGAAATTATAGTTAATATTTTTATTAGGATCATGACAAAATTATATACTGTTTGTTTTGTGTTTTTCTCAAGATAACATGCTTAAATTTAAAAATAATTAAAACATCTTTGTTCACACACATGGTCAACAAAGTAGTATAGTTTGTTGTGAAACGCTTTTACATTATAATTGTTTTACTACAGAAATCACGATAAATTATGATATACCTACAAAGGAAATGTTGTACTCATCTGTAATAACTTGAAATAGAGAATTTTTGCTATCCTTTGGATTTCATTTGTGTCCATGTTTGGCTAAAGTATATGAAGGTTATAAGAACATTTAATTAGATTGTTGTTTAGATTTGTAAAAGTATGTGTTTTGTTTTGCAGTATATGATATTCGTTATTTTAATAGTAAATGTCAGTCAGCAAAAATAATTTTAGTCTGAAAAAGACGTGTAAATATATTCTTTTGTATATTATTGATTATTAATTTTTGACAAGTATGGTGTCTGTGGATATATTTCAAAAGCAAATTACACAGTAGAAAATCAGTGTTGTTTAACACCCAACATGATGTTATAACTCTGAAAATATTTACGTGTGAGGTGGATGAGGTATGATTTTGTTATTTCCAGTTATTGGGACTTCTTTTGTTACTTTTATGTAATATTAAATGTGAAAATTATGTTTTCCTGATGAGTATAGATTGAACTGCATATATATATCAAAATATTGCTATTGTAAAATTATTTACAATTAAGAATATAAAGATTGGTGTTTCTACATATCCATGTTGCAAGCTGGAATATTAAGTTAAGTATTACATTTGATTTGGAAATTTAAAAAAAAAAATCTATTTTCAGAAATTGTGGATGGAAATGTAAAGATGACTTTAGGTCTTATCTGGACCATCATTCTTCGATTTGCCATTCAAGATATTTCTGTGGAAGGTAAATGGTCATTTTTTCTTTTAAAACCTAACACTTGGATGTATTGACAAAGATGAAGAGTGTGTGTCATTTACTAGCTTATTTTAAAACATCTTAATTTATTGAATAATTTGATTTACAGATTTATAAATCCAAAAGAAACATCCACATACGTTATATAATTTATGTAGTGTATATTGGTGTTTAGAAGATGTTTTAAAACTACTAATAAACGACCTTATAATACCAAATTTTTTTATTTTTCTATAATTGGACATCTAACGTTTCACTTCTACAGTTTCTTCAGGAGCATTCTACTAAAACAACTTCTGGTGATAAAACTTCCAGTATAAATAATTCTGAATTTAATCTTACCTCAGGATAATCAAGAAAACGTGATTGAGTAGTAGTTGTTTTAAAGATTAAAAAAAATAAATCAAAGGAACTGTTTTATACTAATTAAGGTAGTGACTTCTGTGTGAATGAGAGATTAAAAGGAACTTTTTTTTAAAACAGTGTTTCCAGTATGAAAAAACTTTGAACGTGTTGTTTATACATCAAGTTGTATTAACTTATGTTTCCATTATAATCCAATAGAGAAGTATGTGCTAAGTTGATAAAATAATTTGAAAATATAAAATCAAAGTGCTGATTATCAGCTGATTTTTTGTTAACAAAAAGCTAAATGGGAAAAACGTATAATTATCACCTAGCTTTGCTCGCTTAGAATAAATTATTTTTCTTTAAGGAAGGTTTATTTTCATTATATCACTTTTTTATTCAGAAAGGACTCCAAGGGAGAAATTTAACTTCAAGATAATCTTCAAAGGAGAGTTGTATGTTGTATATTAAAATTATTTTGAATATGCAAATTATTAGCTCATCTGACTATCACAACTGATATACAATCATAGTGGAACAGATATATCAGAACTACATTGTTTGGCATTATGTAGGTAGTGTAATGCCACTGAAAATTTGTTACTTTTGTAACAGTTCTCCAGTGTAAAATATTCATACAATAAGATAATAAAGCTGTGTCCAGATTGAGGGTTTAGAATTTTGAAGACAAATGTATCCTTGTGCTTAATACTATGGATCAACTTTAGTCACCATGGTAATGCATGCAGAAAGAGACATGCAACAAGTTATTTTCCAGCCATGGTAATTAAATTGCAGTGTGTTGTAAGAGGTGAAAATCTATAAATGCAAAGGTCAGTGTCAAAAGCAGTTACATGTCTCAGAATGAACTGTCTTTGGAAATGAGGTCAACAGGATACAGTTTCACTAAGAAAAGCCATTCATTCTTTATATCTTGCTTGCTGTTGTGTATAGCTCAAGCAGCTGAAGAATGAAACAGGCAATGGGAAACCACAATCCTCATACACTAAGAAAGATTATAGAAACTCAGCAGGGAGCAGTACAGTGCTTTGGGCATGACAGCTCTAAGACGGAACTTTTGCAAATAAAACTGTGCTATTAAGTTATTATCAGTAATGGACAGTAATGATATAATGAAAGTTTGAGGAAGAATTTTAATATCACATTCATCTTCACGCATATAACATATTCATCTTCTTTGTGTGAAGAGATGACTCTTAAGGAGAAATTGATGTAATTCTTTATATGTTTGTATTTCTTCAGAGATGACTGCTAAAGAAGGCTTACTTCTCTGGTGTCAACGAAAACTGCTCCATACAAAATGTTAATGTTCAAAATTTCCATCTCAGGTATGAAAAAATTTCATTTTGGTGAACGAGTTTGATAATCCTCTAATGTGATCTATATTATAAAAGTTCTTAGAGTTCTGCTAAGTTAATATTGTTTATATGCTTTATATTTTATTATTAGTAGTAGTTTCATAATTTGACAGTTTCTCAAAAATGAAACCAAAGTCTTGTAAAACTTTCATAATTTTTTTTTAATATGATTTGGACTCAATGTTTTCATTTTGATACTTAACTATGTAAAAAAATAAATCTGTGATACTTTACTATTTTGTTTCACAAGTGTAATTACATTCCATACAGTGGTATTTTTAAATTATTATAAAAACATTTGTTACATACATAATTAAGAATGCTAACAGAAGGTACATTTAAAGAGTCATAAAAAACATATGACTCTTGAATAAGTATTTGATTTTGAGAACAAAAAAAAAAGATTTTGATCACCTCTTTGTGAAAATTTTAGAGATCGAGAAGAATATTTTTGAAATATTCAAATATAAATTTTTCTGCAGAGCTATAATGTACAAAGGTCTCTGATTGGTTGATTAGTCATGTCCACTTTATTCTGTAATAATCAGTATTATCTGCTGATTAGTTGATTGGTTAAAACACGTTTTGTAATCACCAGTATTACGTTTTGAAATATTAATGAATAAAACATACATGGTTTTTTATAAACTCTTCTATCAAGTTTTGATTGATAAAATATGATATCTTACAAATTGTTTGTCTTATTTACTGGTTGAATTTAGCTGGAAGGATGGGTTAGCCTTCTGTGCTCTAATTCACCGTCATCGACCAGATCTACTAGATTATGGAAAGCTATCTAAGGTATTTAGTTATAAAAGTTTATGTATTGTAATTTTTGTTTTCTAAAGCTATGAAGATCAAAAACTGTACTTAATAATTCTGAAAGTTATTTTTCTAATATAATGCAGATATTTCTTAAATTATACATTAAAATTGACAAAACTGTCATTCTTCAGTGGTGGTAGGAGCCAGGATTTAACCCTTGGTATTCTTGCTGAAAGGACTGTGTGCCATCCATTCAGGTTACTAACCACAGTGGCAACTGATGTCCATAAAATATTTTTGCATTAATGAAATTTGCTTTCATGAAACAAAACCAGAAAACCACTATATTTTCAACTGATGTTTTAAAATCTAAAAAAAAACAGGTCTTAATGAGAAACTTGTGTTACTTTGTTAATTTTATTTAGAATTACTATTTATTTTGCTTTGCTATTTTTGTTATTGACTTGGCATGAATGTTTAAAACAAAACAGTGCTCTGTAAATATAAATTCATTGTATTTTGTCTTTTTTTAACCATCAATTCCAACATATTTTTTTTAGTTTTAAAATGCCTTTGAATCAAATATCTATTGAGTTGTGTACTGCTTAGGTGGAAATAGTTCTGAAACAAATATTTTATTATTTTTTGTTTCATTAAATATTCAAACTTTCCTGTTCATAGGACAACCCCATTGAGAACTTGAATTTGGCATTTGATATTGCTGAGAAATATCTGAACATCCCAAGAATGTTGGATGCTGAAGGTAAGAGTATTGTTACATCACCATGGTTTGATCAAAAGATAAGTTTTTCTCTACTATGGTTATAGATTGGTGAAAACATGAGAAGATAATTATCATGTTTCATATTACCATGACTACACTTTGAACCTAAGTAATCTTGCATATTAGCATGGTTACAGATTAAAAACATTGAAGAATAGTGTGTCCTTTGATCAAGGTCTCATGATGGTTATTATTTGAATTTAATTAATAGAATTTCCTGACATTAGAAATGAATCAAAACGTTTTTTTGTTGTTGTTTTTTTTGTGAAACAATATTCTAAGTTTACTTTCTACATATGGAGTAATTGTGATACACTATCCTTCTATAGCCCTTAACACGACTTTCTGTAACATTCGATACTCACTCTCGATTGGTTGTGCAGTCACAAAAACATAACTTTAATTTTTTATATATAGAAGTGCTTGAACTTAACGTACCTTAATGTTGAATATTGTTTTTCAAATTAAACACAGTTTTTCCAAATCTATATAAAACAAACTTTTATGTACAGATGCAAAAACTAACCATAAGTATGATATTTATATATACATACAAAATACTGGGCATGTTTTCTAGATATGGTGAATACACCTAAACCTGATGAAAGGGCTGTGATGACATATGTCTCCTGTTATTACCATGCTTTCCAAGGAGCTCAACAGGTATTGTACACATGTTAATTACTGTGTTTTATGTTACTCCTACACTTTCTAAAGAGTTCAACAGTATTGTACTTATCTTAATAATTGTGTATTACTTGTGCCACTCTAACACCTTCCAGAAATCCAGTAGATATCATATATGTTAATGGAATGCCGTATGGGTACTTTAAATAATCCTTTTGCTCGATATGTAAGAACTGTATACAGTTTGGTTCAGATAAAAAACGGTAGAACTTCTGTAATACTTCACAGACAAAATGCGCAGCATGTTCTCACTTTATCATAAGTTGTATGTATGCTTTTCATGTGTTAATTAAAACTTTTGTCTATGGTTAACAAAATGTAGACAATTGGTAGTTAAAGATACTAAAGAGAAGTAATGCAGTAAAACCCCAAAGTGAAGCATAAATGTGTATAAAGGTAAGTTTAATTATTACCACACATAAATTAGTTGTGGGTACATTTAATTCTGCATGCAGAGTTAACCACAATCTAAGGAACCCCTATTTAACATTAAATGAGTAAGGTTAGATCAGACTTATTAAAACAGCTTCGTAAGAATAATTAGCTTGTCTACCTCAAATACATAAAATCAATGGCACTCATCTGACATCTTTCCATTAGTAAACTTACTGACACCAGCAGATATTGTCATTTTCTAGGTCCTTTAATGAACATACTGTTATTAACTGACAAACTTACAAACAACAGCAGAGATACAATAGTGAATTTCTTAGACCATTGAAAGAACATACTGTTATTGACTGACAAACTTACAGACACCAGCAGAGAGACATTAGTGAATTTTTAGACCCTTGAGTGAACATTTTGTTATTGTTTGTCAGAGATACAGACACCAGCAGAGAGACGTTAATGAATTTTTATTTTAGACCCTTGAGTGAACATTTTGTTATTGTTTGTCAGAGATACAGACACCAGCAGAGAGACGTTAGTAAATTTTTAGACCCTTGAGTGAACATTTTGTTATTGTTTGTCACCTTTGCTTTTAAGAAGATGCTACTAACAGCATGCTTGCATTGCAGATGAAATTGGGAGATGTTTTGATTTCCATACACTCTTCGGTTGTGTCTAACATACTTCCTTGTGATGAGAAAGGGTGAGAACAATAATCAGTTTCATAACCATGTGAATGAACTACACAGGTAATATATATGTATATATATAGATAGATAGATAAATAGTTAGATGTAATGATTGATACTCAATATAGAAGAATTTTTCAGTGTTCACATTTACATTATAACAAAGGTTTCCCATAAATCTTGTTAAATTATTAAATATTGCAATAACAGTTTGTTTATGAAAGTTATTACACTTTAGAAAATATAATAATTCAACATGTTTAAAAACATTATTAAAAATTTCATTTTATGATAATTTACCTGCAAGTCCATACGTATAGTTTTTGTATGTTTAAAACGTGCACCACCAATGTTTTCACTCACCAGTAGGTTTCTGTTTATTTTTTCTGTTATTTTGAGTTTAATGTATGTAATATTCAGCACATGTACCTGTTACTTTGGTTTTAATCAGGCCGAAACAGCTGCAAACCGCATCTGTAAAGTACTGAAAGTCAACCAAGAGAATGAACGTCTCATGGAAGAGTATGAACGTCTTGCTAGTGATGTAAGTTGACAGAACTGTTATCCTTTGTGCAGCAATGGAAACATAGCTGTGTACGTCATTTTGGAAATAAGAAACCAATTGCTGTCATCTTTATGACTTTTTTAAAGTAATAGAAAACAAGCTATAATCAGTGCTACTTTATATTTTATACCTGAAATATAATACTGTTGTCTAATCTTGTTGTACAACCAACTGAAAGTAAAAGTACAGATCAGAAATTATTATGTTTCTTAATAATACTCTCTAAACATAATCCATAAACCAATACAACATAGTTAGCCATATTTCATAATAATAATCTGCATTTGGTAATGGAGTGGCTTTCGTTGAGGTGTAAGTGTCGACTACGTGAGTGATACATTGCAATATCACAGTAGTCTTACTTACGACTGGAAGTTATATCACAACCCTTTCCAACTGAAATGATATTTATATTGTGAAATAGTCCAAAATGCAAATTCTAGAACACACGAGGGCATAGGTCTAAGGGTAGCATGTATCTGGAATATTTTATATAGAACAATTAGTTATCTGCCTGTGCGATTCAAATACCGAATTAAATTTGTTTCTGTAAGTCTTTACAGTAACAGTTTAAGTATTACGCTGGTGTTTCATAAAATTGTTCTCTGTATATACCTCATACATCTTTAGCATATAAAATACTTTGAAATATAAAAGGCTGTTAAATAAATCAAGTTAATCCAGTATCTGCCAATCTTCAGTATTTAAAATTTAAATTTTGTGATAATTACTGAAATTGAACATTTAGTTGTCACTCATCACTAAATTAAAACATATATTTCTATTTATCCCATATGCTGACAAGTGAATAGTTATCTTTTCTTGGTCAAGATAATGTGTCTGCAAACACAACAGTTTTATCTTTATTTTACATTCTGTGTTTACTTATTGTAGCTTCTCGGTGGATTCGACGAACTACCCCTGGTTGGAAAACAGAACCACAGATAACACATTGAATGGAGTACTGAAAAACTGAATGAATTCCGCACCTACAGAAGGTCACACAAACCTCCTCGTAGAGCAGAAGGCTAAGCTAGAAACCAGTTTCAACACGCTTCAGACTAAGCTTCGACTCAGCAACCGCCTGCATACTTGCCATCAGAAGGAAAGATGGTCTCGGTAAGGCTCAGTAAGAAAAAAGAGTAATTTTGAGGAGGACAGATGGTTTCTGTAAGGGTCAATAACATAAAAGTAATATTGAGAAGGACAGATGGTTTCTGTGAGGGTCAGTAACATCAAAGTAACATTGAGGAGGACAGATGGTTTCCGTGAGGGTCAATAACATAAAAGTAATATTGAGGAGGACAGATGGTTTATGAGGGTCAGTAACATTGAGGGGGACAGATGGTCTCCATGAGGATCAGTAATATTGAGGAGGGCAGATGGTTTCCATGAGGATCAGTAATATTGAGGAGGGCAGATGGTCTCCGTGAGGGTCAGTAACATTGAGGAGGGCAGATTGTCTCCTTGAGGGTCAGTAACATAAAAGTAATATTGAGGAGAGCAGGTGGTGTCTGTGACAGTCAGTAATATTGAGGAAAGCAGATGGTCTCCTTAAGGGTCAGTAACATTGAGAAGGACATGTGGTCCCCATGAGGGTCAGTAATATTGATGAGGGCAGATGGTCTCTGTAAGGGTCGGTAATATTGAGGAGGGCACGTGGTTTCAGTGAGGGTCAGTAATATTGAGGAGGGCAGATGGTCTCCGGTAAAGTCAGTAACATAAAAGTAACATTGAGGAGGACAGATGGTCTCCTTGAGGGTCAGTAACATAAAAGTAATATTGCAGAGGACAGATGGTCTCTGTGAGGGTCAGTAACATGAAAGTAACATTAAGGAGGGCAGATGGTCTCCTTGAGGGTCAGTAACATAAAAGTAATATTGAGGAGAACAGATGGTCTCCGTGGGGGTCGGTAATATTGAGGAGGGCAGATGGTCTCCTTAAGGGTCAGTAACATAAAAGTAATATTGAGGAGGGCAGATGGTCTCCTTAAGGGTCAGTAACATAAAAGTAATATTGAGGAGAGCAGATGGTTCCGTAAGGGTCAGTAACATTGAGGAAGGCAGATGGTCTCCTTAAGGGTCAGTAACATTGAGAAGGACAGATGGTCTCCATGAGGGTCAGTAATATTGATGAGGGCAGATGGTCTCCGTGAAGGGTCGGTAATATTGAGGAGGGCAGATGGTCTCCTTAAGGGTCAGTAACATAAAAGTAATATTGAGGAGAGCAGATGGTCTCCGTAAGGGTCAGTAACATTGAGGAAGGCAGATGGTCTCCTTAAGGGTCAGTAACATTGAGAAGGACAGATGGTCTCCATGAGGGTCAGTAATATTGATGAGTGCAGATGGTCTCCGTAAGGGTCGGTAATATTGAGGAGGGCAGATGGTTTTCATGAGGATCAGTAATATTGAGGAGGGCAGATGGTCTCCGTGAGGGTCAGTAACATTGAGGAGGGCAGATTGTCTCCTTGAGGGTCAGTAACATAAAAGTAATATTGAGGAGAGCAGGTGGTGTCTGTGACAGTCAGTAATATTGAGGAGGGCAGATGGTCTCCGGGAGGGTCAGTAACAAAAGTGATATTGGAAACATTATAAGTGGTTTTAAGCTGAAGTATTAAGAAAGTTTGCTTGTGAAAAGGTTTACAAATCTGGATACATGAAATGTAAAATCAGTTGTTTTTTTTAACAGAGAAAACGAAAACCTTCTAATTAAGACAATAATATAAATATTCCTTTTCATTAAGTAAAATTGTGAATAAATATTTGTTTGTACTTTCTTTCTTAACAGTTTTTTGTGTTGTTTTCCAGTGGGTCAGCTGTAAATTCATGGACTTTCAATGCTAATATTCAGAGTTTGATTTCCCATAGTGGATGGAATGGAGATAATCAATTATATAATGTTGCACTACAAAAAAACCCTAAAAGGATAAACAAATTCTTTTGTTGTTGTTTTCCCTTTTCATATGTAATTCATGTGGTAACTCCTTTTGAAATATCTGTTAACTAACAACCTTTTCTTATGATCATTAGGACATTGCCAACGCATGGAAAGGACTGGAGACTGCTGAAAAAGGCTTTGAAGAATGGCTGCTTTCTGAAATGATGAGGTTAATCCTGTTTTGTTTATACAATGCACTGTTAAGACAAAAACAAGATTAAACACTCTCCAACTGATTACATAGCACTTTCAGTTGGCACACTGAAATTAATTTTATATAACTTCCAAAAAGAACGTTTTGATTTAACTGAAATAATTCTTTGCCTGGTATTATTTGTAGGTGGAGACAGTAATATTTGTTCCACATTTTGAAATGTTAATTTACTCACACTGTGGTCTTTGTTTTGTTCTGTTAGCAACAAGGAAACAAAAAACTTCTTGTGATTTCTTAAGAAAAAGAGATAGATATTCTGTAATAGGATTAAAGTAAAGTCAATCATGATGTTGTATTTCCTCAGGCTGGAACGTCTCGACCATCTTGCCCAGAAGTTCAAACACAAAGCTGATATCCATGAAGATTGGACAAAGGGAAAAGAGGAAATGCTGCAAAGTCAAGACTTTAGGAAGTGCAAGCTCTATGAACTTAAGGTATGAACTCAGTTTGCCACGTATAAAAGTCAAAGTTTTTGTGAAATTTTTCTGACTATATTTTATTTTGTTAATATATTTTATATTCAGTAAAAACAAAAGTGCCAGATTTACACGTATTTGTATTCATATCATTTTTATTTGCCAGCCAAAACATATTAATATAACAACATTCACATAATTCCTCCTAAACTACTGGTTGTACTGACTTCTAAGTGGTACCAAACGAATTGTCTTGGTCTTGAGGTTTCAACAAAGGTAAAGTTTATAACTCACCCCTTAGGGAACCTAGGGATTTTCTGAATAAGCTTTTAGGGGGATTCCTTGAAAGTGGATCCCAAATTTGGCATTGATTTATATTAGGGCACATAAGTAGGCCTACTAATTACTGTTTGTGACTTGGAAAACATTAAATTTGCATTATAGTGGTCACATAACTGTGGGCTATATCGGCTAAAACGGGTTTGCTTATAACATAACAACATGAAACTCAGTGTCTGTTTGTGTATAATGTGTCATGTATCTTCTCCTGAACTGCTGGACTCGCCAACTTCTAAGTAGTACAAAAGGAATCTTGTCAGCCCCAAGATTTGCACTTAGGTAAATTTTTCACCCAAACCCTTAGAGAAGCCAGGTATTTCATAAAGACACTTTTACAAGGATTCCCCAGAAGTGGCATTAAAGCATGTAAACAAGTAGGCCTACTAATTACCATTTGTAACATGGTTAAATAAATTACATTTGCATTACAACAACCCTGTAGGTGTGACCATAGTGACTAAATAATGGGTATACTATGATATGAAACTTTAGGCAGAGTACATATGGTGGGTTTTAGAATATTAACAAACTGTAACAGCCTGTTTAAAAAGAAAAAAAAGAAAAAGAAATTAAATATCGTTTCTATATCAAGGCCTTTTTCAGGCCTCAGTATAGACACTGAAACATTGTCTACTTTCCTTTCAACAGGCAGTTGCAGTCCATTAAAGTTCCCAAACATACTATGATGCAAGTGCGATTCCAAACTTAGGTCTCATGTGTTTTCAAATTTTCAGGCCCTCAAGAAAAAGCATGAAGCATTTGAAAGTGATTTGGCTGCTCACCAAGATCGTGTGGAACAGATAGCTGCTATTGCTCAGGAACTGAAGTAAGTCTCAACTTGTTAATGGGTTCTATCCATGTGATATTTCTGAAGAAGGTATATAATGGTATAATGTTAACATGGTGATGTTTTTTTCATTTGGTCCTTCGAGGCTGTCCTTGCCTATTCATGTATGACAAAAGTAAACAGTTTATACCAACCCTTTACTATTTAATAAACTAATTGTATAAATCAGTCACTCTGTTAAAAAAAAACAACAACAACAAATCTATCTGAACTGGAACCTGACCTATCACTTTCCAAGTATTAAAGTTGTGACCTCTCACCCTGTTATCTTCAGAATATAGCACACAGAAGCTTTATTCAGTTGACTGACTGTATGAGTGGTTTTGTCAAATTTCTGTAATTGTCTTAAAACACAGCACAACCAAATTATTTTGGAAGCATGGGACTACTGAATTTTTCTCCTTAGGGTGGTTGTATTTATGTACATAATGTTTGTGGTGTATGTCTCTGTATGTAATGTAATATATAGCAGAGTATGGACAGTGCATTTGTCTGTCTGTTAGTGGATCTTAAGATTTGTATCTAAATATTGGAATTAACAAAGAAGTATTCTGAAGAACAGTTTAAATGGAGCAGGAGGCAGCAAAGGTTTTACTCCAGGCCCCTTTAGGCCTAGTTAAACACTGATGTATGTGTGTGTGTAAAGTACTTAATGCTTATTGGTGTCTGTATATATAACGTTATTAATTAAAAATCCTCATCTTGACTTGCAGTGCTCTGAACTACCATGATGTAGCTAACATTAACTCTCGCTGCCAGAGAATATGTGATCAGTGGGATAGAAAGGTTTTACTCCAGGCCCCTTTAGGCCTAGTTAAACACTGATGTATGTGTGTGTAAAGTACTTAATGTTTATTGGTGTCTGTATATATAACGTTATTAATTAAAAATCCTCATCTTGACTTGCAGTGCTCTGAACTACCATGATGTAGCTAACATTAACTCTCGCTGCCAGAGAATATGTGATCAGTGGGATAGAAAGGTTTTACTCCAGGCCCCTTTAGGCCTAGTTAAACACTGATGTATGTGTGTAAAAGTACTTAATGTTTATTGGTGTCTGTATATATAATGTCATTAATTAAAAATCCTCATCTTGACTTGCAGTGCTCTGAACTACCATGATGTAGCTAACATTAACTCTCGCTGCCAGAGAATATGTGATCAGTGGGATAGAAAGGTTTTACTCCAGGCCCCTTTAGGCCTAGTTAAACACTGATGTATGTGTGTGTAAAGTACTTAATGTTTATTGGTGTCTGTATATATAATGTCATTAATTAAAAATCCTCATCTTGACTTGCAGTGCTCTGAACTACCATGATGTAGCTAACATTAACTCTCGCTGCCAGAGAATATGTGATCAGTGGGATAGAAAGGTTTTACTCCAGGCCCCTTTAGGCCTAGTTAAACACTGATGTATGTGTGTGTAAAGTACTTAATGTTTATTGGTGTCTGTATATATAATGTTATTAATTAAAAATCCTCATCTTGACTTGCAGTGCTCTGAACTACCATGATGTAGCTAACATTAACTCTCGCTGCCAGAGAATATGTGATCAGTGGGATAGAAAGATTTTACTCCAGGCCCCTTTAGGCCTAGTTAAACACTGATGTATGTGTGTGTAAAGTACTTAATGTTTATTGGTGTCTGTATATATAATGTTATTAATTAAAATCCTCATCTTGACTTGCAGTGCTCTGAACTACCATGATGTAGCTAACATTAACTCTCGCTGCCAGAGAATATGTGATCAGTGGGATAGAAAGGTTTTACTCCAGGCCCCTTTAGGCCTAGTTAAACACTGATGTATGTGTGTGTAAAGTACTTAATGTTTATTGGTGTCTGTATATATAATGTCATTAATTAAAAATCCTCATCTTGACTTGCAGTGCTCTGAACTACCATGATGTAGCTAACATTAACTCTCGCTGCCAGAGAATATGTGATCAGTGGGATAGAAAGGTTTTACCCAGGCCCCTTTAGGCCTAGTTAAACACTGATGTATGTGTGTGTAAAGTACTTAATGTTTATTGGTGTCTGTATATATAATGTCATTAATTAAAATCCTCATCTTGACTTGCAGTGCTCTGAACTACCATGATGTAGCTAACATTAACTCGCTGCCAGAGAATATGTGATCAGTGGGATAGAAAGGTTTTACTCCAGGCCCCTTTAGGCCTAGTTAAACACTGATGTATGTGTGTGTAAAGTACTTAATGTTTATTGGTGTCTGTATATATAACGTTATTAATTAAAATCCTCATCTTGACTTGCAGTGCTCTGAACTACCATGATGTAGCTAACATTAACTCTGCTGCCAGAGAATATGTGATCAGTGGGATAGAAAGGTTTTACTCCAGGCCCCTTTAGGCCTAGTTAAACACTGATGTATGTGTGTGTAAAGTACTTAATGTTTATTGGTGTCTGTATATATAATGTTATTAATTAAAAATCCTCATCTTGACTTGCAGTGCTCTGAACTACCATGATGTAGCTAACATTAACTCTCGCTGCCAGAGAATATGTGATCAGTGGGATAGAAAGGTTTTACTCCAGGCCCCTTTAGGCCTAGTTAAACACTGATGTATGTGTGTAAAGTACTTAATGTTTATTGGTGTCTGTATATATAATGTCATTAATTAAAATCCTCATCTTGACTTGCAGTGCTCTGAACTACCATGATGTAGCTAACATTAACTCTCGCTGCCAGAGAATATGTGATCAGTGGGATAGAAAGGTTTTACTCCAGGCCCCTTTAGGCCTAGTTAAACACTGATGTATGTGTGTGTAAAGTACTTAATGTTTATTGGTGTCTGTATATATAACGCTATTAATTAAAAATCCTCATCTTGACTTGCAGTGCTCTGAACTACCATGATGTAGCTAACATTAACTCTCGCTGCTAGAGAATATGTGATCAGTGGGATAGAAAGGTTTTACTCCAGGCCCCTTTAGGCCTAGTTAAACACTGATGTATGTGTGTGTAAAGTACTTAATGTTTATTGGTGTCTGTATATATAATGTTATTAATTAAAATCCTCATCTTGACTTGCAGTGCTCTGAACTACCATGATGTAGCTAACATTAACTCTCGCTGCCAGAGAATATGTGATCAGTGGGATAGAAAGGTTTTACTCCAGGCCCCTTTAGGCCTAGTTAAACACTGATGTATGTGTGTGTAAAGTACTTAATGTTTATTGGTGTCTGTATATATAACGTTATTAATTAAAATCCTCATCTTGACTTGCAGTGCTCTGAACTACCATGATGTAGCTAACATTAACTCTCGCTGCCAGAGAATATGTGATCAGTGGGATAGAAAGGTTTTACTCCAGGCCCCTTTAGGCCTAGTTAAACACTGATGTATGTGTGTGTAAAGTACTTAATGTTTATTGGTGTCTGTATATATAACGTTATTAATTAAAATCCTCATCTTGACTTGCAGTGCTCTGAACTACCATGATGTAGCTAACATTAACTCTCGCTGCCAGAGAATATGTGATCAGTGGGATAGAAAGGTTTTACTCCAGGCCCCTTTAGGCCTAGTTAAACACTGATGTATGTGTGTGTGTAAAGTACTTAATGTTTATTGGTGTCTGTATATATAATGTTATTAATTAAAATCCTCATCTTGACTTGCAGTGCTCTGAACTACCATGATGTAGCTAACATTAACTCTCGCTGCCAGAGAATATGTGATCAGTGGGATAGAAAGGTTTTACTCCAGGCCCCTTTAGGCCTAGTTAAACACTGATGTATGTGTGTGTAAAGTACTTAATGTTTATTGGTGTCTGTATATATAACGTTATTAATTAAAATTCTCATCTTGACTTGCAGTGCTCTGAACTACCATGATGTAGCTAACATTAACTCTCGCTGCCAGAGAATATGTGATCAGTGGGATAGAAAGGTTTTACTCCAGGCCCCTTTAGGCCTAGTTAAACACTGATGTATGTGTGTGTAAAGTACTTAATGTTTATTGGTGTCTGTATATATAACGTTATTAATTAAAAATCCTCATCTTGACTTGCAGTGCTCTGAACTACCATGATGTAGCTAACATTAACTCTCGCTGCCAGAGAATATGTGATCAGTGGGATAGAAAGGTTTTACTCCAGGCCCCTTTAGGCCTAGTTAAACACTGATGTATGTGTGTGTAAAGTACTTAATGTTTATTGGTGTCTGTATATATAACGTTATTAATTAAAAATCCTCATCTTGACTTGCAGTGCTCTGAACTACCATGATGTAGCTAACATTAACTCTCGCTGCCAGAGAATATGTGATCAGTGGGATAGACTCGGAACTCTGACCCAGAAACGTCGCACTGCACTAGAGGTGGTTTCTGACATGTCTATTTCTGAATTTAAAACATTCTGTGTAGTTTTTAAAAATTTCTTCAGTTAGGTGTAGCACATGTGCAAAATTGAAAGTAACATAATTATTTACTATATTGTTGTAAGCATTGATTTGATATACATATTGAAATAACTGTGAATAAATCAAACTGTTTAGTACTTGTACACGTGAAAATAATGAAGGATGTTGTGTATACTGTTGGTAACATCTATTACAAGTATTGAAGTGTGCATCAACAAACTAAGTTGTTATATTTGGATATCACAAAAATTTTAAAATGGGAATTGTTTATAAAACTGTTTTCAAAATCTTTGTTGAAGCAAATTTTGCACTTGTACCTTTTATCTGTAAAGTTCTTAAAGAACATTTTTTGGATTAATCTATAATTGGATTTAAAATAATTAATTTATTAATAGGAAAAAGCTTAGAAGTATTCTACTTTCACTCCAGTTTAATATTGTGTTTGTTTCCTGTAGGAGGCTGAGCGTGTGTTGGAGAACATCGATCATTTGCATCTGGAGTTTGCTAAACGAGCAGCGGTCAGTAAATGTTATAATAAACTTTTATTATTATCAAGTGACCCTACAGGAAAGATTTAGTTATTTAAATATTTAATATTCAAAGAAAAAACTGTTTAGTTAGTTAAAGCATACTTGTTTACATACAAAATCTTTGAGAATAAATATCTGTGTTAATACTGTGCAACATGTAATTAAGAACTACAGTCACACCGAGTAGGTTTCTGAACTTTTAAATTTTCTTCTAGCCCTTTAACAACTGGCTGGATGGAGCACGTGAAGACCTGGTGGACATGTTTATTGTTCATACTATGGAGGAAATTCAGGTAAAAATTCAAACTGTTTTGTGTCACATAAGTTTGTATAATATAATCCAAAATGTTAACATCGTTTGATGGGTACTCTCTTCTTCAGCTTCAGATACTGTTTGAACCCATTTCTGCATTATGTAAAGTTTTATTTACTGTTATTTCACTTCTAAGTGTCATATATAAATAAAGATTTTACTGTTCAAATTTCCAATTGTAACTTTAATCAGTTAGTTCACCATTAAAGTATCAAAATATTTTGAGGAAAATATCAAAGTTAGTCTTAAATGAGTTCCTCAATGTATCACTTTTGCATTATACTACAATGTTACAGAAGCTTTAACAAAATTTTGTGTTTTATCTTTATAGTTAAAAATTGTTAAAATATTAACACACAAGCACACATTTTTAACCTGTTAACTTATAGTATACTATTAAGAACCATGATCAATGCAACACTGAAAGCTTGTTGTAAATGTTATCCTTTTTTTCACTAACATCATATTTTGTCAAACTATTCGAACTTATCCAATGACCAGAGAATCGGGGGCAGTCCCACTCCTTTGGAGAGCTCTGCTTCCCCAATATGAGAAATAATCTATTTTTAAAATTACCCAGATCATGATATTCACTGACAAGAAAAGGAGTAATTTTTCTGCTTCTTCCCCCAATAAAAAAACCCTAAAAGTACCACTGAATGAATTATAGGAATATTTACTGAGTAATCAAGGATGATGGCCCCCCTCCCTTCAAGAGTTTTTGGGCTGTTTGGTTTCTTTAACTGTGTCTGATTATTTTTAATCCAACACGTTTTCAGTTGTCATTTAAGCTAAATCATTCTTAAGCCTAAAAAGAATTATTTACCTCATGTTAGAGTAAGAACCATTTAGATAACTTTATTTCTTATAATTGTAGGCTTTAATCGACGCTCACGAACAGTTTAAACAAACACTCGGTGAAGCTGACAAGGAACACAAGGCTATCATTGCCTTGACACAGGAGGTTCAGACCATTGCTACACAATATCAAATCCCAGGTGGCATCGAGAACCCATACACAACCATCACTTCAACCGTAAGTAACCAATTAAATAACTTCCAATTTATCTTGCATGAAATGCTGATATGGAATAAAATAACTGAAAAGTTCCATGTTGCTTGTAAATAATATTATAATTAACCAGAAATATTCATATTTTATTAAATTACTTTTGTATGGGTGTGGCCCAGTAGTTAGCTTGCCTGAACTGTAGATCCATGGGTCTGCCATTTTTGTTCTGTTTTTACAAAATTAAGGCTGCACCTGAGGAGCTTTGTGTGCATCATAAGAGTTACAGTCAAACCCCAAAGTAGCCTAAGAATCAGCAGTGGGTGCTGTCGACTAATAACAATCTTACCCTAGTCCAGCAATTCAAAAGTTGATATGAAGGTATGGGTCACCTCAAGTCAGGACAGTTATTACTGTCCTAAACTAACAAGTCATCAAACCATAGTGAGTCTTGAGGTTCAGAAAGATTTAAAGCATTGCTCTAGTCTGTCACTTCAAAATTACAGATAGCAAATAGTCTCGAGTTAGATTTGCACAAATATTTAAAACAAACCTTACCATCTTTTTTCCTGCAGTATTGTATCCTAAACATGCAATTAATTGATTATTCTAATAAGAAAGTTTTGGAAAGTTAAACACACACTCAGTTTCTTTAATGTATCTTTTGACATACGTTTTTTTATAAATATTAAGAATTTCAAAAAGTTTCTAATCATTTTAAAATTTCACTGTTATTCCAGACGATTACCAATAAATGGGGAGAAGTTAAACAGCTGGTTCCTAAACGAGACCAAGTTCTCCAGACGGAGATGATGCGTCAACAATGTATCCTTTTGTGTTACGATTAATTACGTCTTGAAAGGCTGAATGACACCATAAATGAAATGAATAACCATATCTTACATACACAGTGGACCAAAAGATGTTACTTAATTCTTCAGAGTGCTACAATTATAGCTTACATAAATAAGTGACGTATAAAATATTACCTATACATTGCTGTTATCAGTGGCATAGCTACAAGAAATACCCCCCCTACATTCATTTCTCTATAATTGTAGTTATGATTTAGGCTCCTGATGAGCTTGGATATACTTACGTCACTGGCTGTTTCTAATATATCATGGTGACAGGTTCCAGATTTAAAAAGATAAATAATATACCTAATGTTTCATACCTGAGCATAGATAAAAGCTCTGTTACATACAAGATTTTTGTTGACTTCAGCGTTGTTTATCATTTCTGATGATTAAACGTGTACATGTCACGTGTTAGCTTAGAACTTTCATTCTTTAATATCTATCATTTCATTTATTCACCCACTACACTAGTTTTATTTACACAACTGTTAAATATCCAATAATACTTCTATCTACAAAGTACTGGATGTCATCTGTAATTTCAATAATACTTTTATCTACAAAATACCTGATGTCATCTGTAATATAATTTCGAACTTTATGAAATTATTTATAAGTACAGTTGTTTCAGTCCTCATAGATTATGAGTGTGTTTTAATGTCGGTAAAGGCTAAACCCAAAGTTAGTTATTCACAATAATGTTAGCATGATTACGTTCAGAAAACAGTTACAATTAGTTTCAGTGTAAATTGTCTTATGTCACTACACACTGGGAGCATCTAAATTGTTTACTTACAAGTGTATATGCATATGCTTCCAAGGTTTTCCATCTTTGTACTGTACAAATGACTCTTTGCTATTACTTTGGTTCCTTAATTTGAACTTAGCTAACGAACGTTTGCGACGCAAGTTTGCCGAGAAGGCTAACGTTGTTGGACCTTGGATAGAACACCAGATTGACGCTGTTTTAGCAGCTGGAATGGGTATGCAAGGTACACTAGAAGATCAGCTGAACAAACTTAAACAGATGGAACAGAGTGTAGTACAATACCGTTCACACATTGATGAACTTGAGAAGTTCAACCAGGTGATATTAAGTTCCTTTTTTAAACCAGTTTAACATGGTAGTTGTTTAAATAAAATAAATGATAATTATAGATACAGGAAGACATTCACTTTTCATTTTGACTTAATTTACAGGAGAAGTTCATTCTACCTTTTCATATAGAAACTGAATTTTGTAATACATCGTGTCCATTATTTTGTAAAGAATTTTCTTTCTTCCACTTTAAATATGTCAAACAACGTAATAGTCTCTTGTCATTGAGTTTTATGTTTTCGAGCTGAACTTGTCATGATTTATATTTGTATTTAATCATAACTCTGTCCTGCTTTCTTTACAGGAGGTGCAAGAAGCCATGATTTATGAAAATCGCTACACTCAGTACAGTATGGAGGTAGGAGATTACACTTAAAAATAAACTGTGACAACTCATTCTCTCAACAGTTCCCTTCCTGTGAGCTGTAATGACTATACATGTATAACTGGCTTTGTAAATTTAATTGATGCTTCTAACTGTTTTATTCCGCTGTATTTCATGTTTCTTTAGTCTCTATCATACATTACACCTTTTTCAAATAGTCTAACTGTTAATTTTGTTTCTAACAGACGTTAAGAGTAGGTTGGGAACAGCTGCTGACGTCCATTCATCGTACAACAAATGAAATTGAGAACCAGGTGAGAATTAAACTCTGAAGTTTTATTCCTGTAACATACGAGTTACATGAAGATCTCAAAGTTCACTTTGACCACAGTATTTCTGTTCCATCCTAAGCTTCTAAGTCACATTTTGTTTTGTTTTTCATCATACTACTCATGGGATGTTGGAGTTATTTTAAAATATCACAGGTCTTCCTAGCAACATTACTTAAATATCATTGTTGACGTTTGTGTCAGTTCATTTAGCACTTTTTTCTACACAACTATTTAATTATTTATTAACAAGTTGGACAATAATATTAAAAATTGTAAGCCTAACGAAAGTTTAGTAACAGTAATATCCAAGATAGTTGTATCTTTAACTTAAAGTAATATATCTTAACTAGTAATGTTACATCATATCACACACCCCACTGTTTCATAACCAGTTTTCACTATCCATAATCAGAGCTTAAATTAACATGTGGTAAAACCAATATGCTAAAGTTATTTACTTTCACTCCAAACATATCAAGGAATCAAAATAAGGATGTGAACATTTATGATACTTGTAAAAGTTTTCAAGTTGTAATCTGTACCAAGAATACTGTTGGATTTTAAACAGAACTGAATGAATTTTGTATTAAATTTGTTGTAACGAAAGAAACTTAATTATGAAAAATGTAAGTTTAGAAGGTCTATCACTAAGATATTTCGATAATGATGGACTAAATTGTAGCAGACATTTAAGGCCAAGCACTCTTAAAGTTGTAGACTAAAAATCAGTTTAATGAAGTAAGTGTAACTCAGAATTTATGAGGAACAAATGATCTTTGTTACCAAAAAACACCCACAAAGCTATCAGAATGTTACATTCTGATAGCAGTAAGGGAGGTTCCATCCATTGAACCCCTGCACTCTAGAAGCAAAATATCTCAAAACTTGGTTAATAGTAATTAACTGGTAACACACTTTGTTATATGAAAGACATAATTGTATACCATTTTTTCTGCTTCAGATCCTCACCCGAGATTCTAAAGGAATCACACAAGAACAGCTGAATGAGTGTCGTACTTCGTTCAACCACTTTGACAAGACTAGATCAGGACGGTTGACTCCGGAAGAGTTCAAATCTTGTCTTGTCAGCTTAGGATTTAACATCAGAAATGACAGACAGGTAAATTCAGAGAACTATCACATTCTGTGGAGAGTATCATAATTTATTACAGGAAGTAATGTGATACAGTAACTTGTGTATGATTTTGAAATTTCCATTAAAATGTAAAAAGGAATGTTAAAAATATAGTCTCACATTATTACTGTTTTCAGATTAACTGTTAGTATTCTACTGTTTAATAATTTAATGAATATATTAGCATATAAATTAATTTATATATATTCTAAACAAATGGTGTATTAGGTAAATAAAATGAGTAGCGGTCAGCTTGTAGAAGCTTCTGAGTGTAAGCATGGCCACACTCTCTAGAATCAAACTGACTCAAAAGCGCGCTTGTTATTTATTAAGTATGGCATCGATTCCAGGTTCAATAGTTCTTCCATTGTGTACACTTTTTTCCTTTCTTCCCTTAAGAATTTTCTCAACATTGAATATTAAAATTCCTTCTGAACAAAGGTTTTTGAAAGTAAACTGTCTGATTTTTTGTGTGACCAATATTCAAGAAAATAGACATACCCCTAATGTTAACATAATTACCAGTTTAATAAATATTGAACTAGTGCATCCGTTACTGTAAATTAAAAATTCTGTGGTAAATGTAATAAAACATTCATACACTTCATAGAAAACGTTCTATATACCCTATAATATGTTTCCTAGAGAATGTTCTGTACTTTTAGGGAGAAGCAGAGTTCCGTAGGATTATGAATATCGTGGATCCCAATAACACAAGCATGGTCCAGTTTGAAGTGTTTTTGGACTTCATGACAAAAGAAAGCTCTGATACTGACACAGCAGAACAAATTATTGAATCCTTCCGTATCTTGGCTGGAGACAAGGTTAGAAATGTTTCAGGATTGTTAAACAGACTTTCTTAACTCGGTTGTGTATGATACAATATATGAACCAGTAACCCTCCTATTTCTGTATAGTACCTACCTGTGTTTTCAATAACCTCCTTTTTTTCCAGCCTTACATCATGCCTGACGAACTAAAGAGGGAACTTCCACCGGATCAAGCTGATTACTGTATCCAGAGAATGCCACCTTACAAAGGACCTGGGGCTGCACCTGGAGCCTTGGATTACATGTCTTTCTCAACCTCACTTTATGGGGAAAGTGACCTGTAATTCATTCTGCACCACCACCATAGCTGGGCAGTCACAGTAGTAGCTTCTTTGTTATGGTTCATGAACAAGTCTTTTCCTTCCCCATGGTGGCAGCTTGAATCTCACTGCTGGCATTAATATGTTGTGATTTTTTTTTTCTCCCTGTTTTTGTCTTTTGTTCTGTGTGTTCCTCAACAGGTGAGGATTAATGTGTCAGACTACAAGTGTCATAGGAAGTGCTCTCTCTAGTGTTGTAAGTAAAGTCTAATTGCCTCATAACAAGTTTATGCAGTTGATAATTTTTGTTGCTTTTTGATGTATTTTTGTCCATTTGGGATAGGGGAGTCAGTTCATAATAATGTAGACAAAAACTACTTAACGTGCAGACCCTTGTCACAAGAAGTGATGTTTTGATTGAAATGACTGGTTGGTTTATAGTGTCGTTATTCAGCTTCACAAAGATACCAAAATAAATACTTCCTCCCAGTTGAGTGTAGCACTATTTTTTTGCTTGTAATGTTCAGAGTATAACTGTATTTATATATCTAGGACAGCTATAAGTTGGTATAAGGAATATTCAATGATCAGATATTAAAGAATTAGCAATTAATAAATAGAGTTCTTTGGAAATCTTGCATATAGGTTTAGCTTTTACTGAGACATCATCTTGTTCTTAAAAGTACAAAACCTTAACCAGTTTTAGTTCAGCAGAATACTGTAGATCTAGTAATATTAACAATATTTCATTTAAAAACTGGGTAGTTGGTAGTCAATTTTTTTCTGCAAGTTTTTATTTGCTCTTTTTCACATCAAAATAACACTTCAAATTACACAAAGTTCATTTTAAATAACTGACCAGAAATGGAGTTGATGTTTATTAACATAGAAAAAGATACTGAAAATTAAGATGAAAACATTTACACTGTTCCAGACAAAATGGAAAACTGAAAATATTCCCCATCTCTAGTCCATCACCCCCTTGTACAAAACTGTTTAAACAATCCTACAGATTAAACTTATTCATAATAAAAGTTTTGTCATGATGGATTTCAACATATTTCAATATCAAGAACCACATGGTTGTTACTTTTTACAAATCTGTAACATATTATTTGTTAATCATTTTACCCCATCACTTGATTTATAAAAACACATTTTCCAACAACTGATTGAAAACAATGAAGTCACTATGCTCAAAACTACAAGACTGCATAATTCAACAAGTACATATACATTGTGTGAGATTTTCTTTAACAAACATACCACAGTAACAATCAACAGAAGGACCTGAATTTTGTTTTTGTGTGTAACAATAGACTTAGTGCACGTTCACATTAAGAACTGTAAATAAACCAAAAACAGACTGCCTTTAGTAAATCACTGTAATCTAGTACACTAAACACGCCCAGTTGTTACTTCAACACTCACACTGTTATTTAGTAGCATTATTTCACACAAAGGTTGTTAAACATCCTTTAACCGATTAAGAATACACAGAACTGATTGCAGCTATTATAAACATAATACAAGATCACATTACGTTTTGTAACATTTACAACTTGGTTTCTCTGTGAGCTGTTTTCTCAGACACTGGAAGTATTGTTTAAACTATTATCTCAATTTTACTGTCCTCAAATACTCTAATCGGACTAAATACTCTAAAGGAGAAATCGGACTAATCCATCAGCTGATATTTTAAAAATTTTGATAAATTACAACAAACCTTCCACCACTTCAACACATTTGTCTGGAACTATTTATTTTTCTTGCTGGTCATTATAGGGTTAAACTTCCAGTTTCTATGGTACAAACATACTGTGAACTGCTTAAAGTATGTTATTGCTTTTGAAAAGAAACACCTATATATATATATATATATTACAAGTTCTTTGATAAAACTACATAACAACTAACTTTTAATATTTTATTTAAAAGGTCACAAAGCCCAGTCACAGTTCAAATTACAAAAACATAGAACATCATAATTAGTCAAATGGTAAATGTTAAAAAGCTTGATGACACATGAAACGAAATCTATTTCAACAAAAGAACATTATAAAACTCACGTCGACTTTGTTCTTACAACCATTAACAGTCATCATCTACCTATGATATAAAAAATTCAAACTCTTGCAGAGTTCAAAATGAGAGGTTAATATCAACATTCTACCCAACCACAAACAAAGATCAACTTTGTTTTTAAAGATGTAATGTATATACACAAACTTATCTTGTTAAAGTAACCATAACATGTTGGAGATATCTCTGTTTAAATAAAAGTTGGCAAATACTATGTTAACTGTGTTTCAGAAAACTTCTAAAGAACATTTAAAACTATGAATTAGAACTATTTGACAGTAACATATGGTTGAGTTTTTATTTCTTCAGAGACAACCTCATCATTGTCTTTTTGAACTAATAACATTACACAGAGTTTACTTCATGTGTTTGTCCATCTAGAATGATGAAGCACGCTAATGTCTATTCTGTTAAAACTTAAAAACTTAAGTAATATGAAAAACTAACTCAAAATTAGTAAATCTAAAAATACTGAAGAGACTTGTAAATTCATCAAGAATGTTTTGTTGGTTACTTCAACACTTCTGAAGAAAAGCATTTATTTATATATATATATAAACATCAAATCATATTCCAAAATTACCATATATAAAAAATGAAAGTTACATAGCTTCGACATGGTAAAATGTTAAAATAAATAATAAACCAAAAGCCACAAGAAACACAGAACACTTCACTGTAACATCTTTTTTCTTTCAATTTTTAAACCTTTGAATCAGTTCGTATTTTCAGACTTCCTAAGTAAACAAAATGGGAATGTTTTGGTACAATATTGGATGTGGAATGTTTCACAAGTTGTACAAATAAAATATATTACCCAATACAGAGAAAATACTTCACACAAAAGCCATGAGTTATAAAACAATGCTGTTACTAGAAAAATTATCTTTAAGTAACAACTGTGAACTACATGGACATAAATCTATAGAAAGGGTTCTAGAAAAAAACTGGAATGCTTCAGATCAGATCTCGAGTTTCAGGATATGGAATGTCACTGACAAAATCTAAATTATTTTCATAAGGCAGAAGGTTTCATAGTTCAAACGTCAATAAGTCAAAAGGAAAAATTTGGACTTTTTAAAGTTTTTTTTTAATTGCCATGTTTTTCATTTGTTCAGTCATCACAGAATCAGGACAATAAATGTGTATGTGTTTAAAGTTTAGTAATAAATCATATTACAAGAGTGTGCGACATGCAATAAGTGAATACTGATAAAGTTATGCTAATTCTCAATAGATGGCAGCAGTTTGTTCTAACTGTATCTAAAATTTGGAGAATCCTCCTATTTTCTTCTTCCTTCATTATTAATGAAGATCAAAACATACCAGTCTAACTGTAACTACCACATGACCTTAAAAGATCCAAAATACTGTTTCACTTTCCAGTTTTTTTTCTTTTAAACCATTATTCTTGATGCCATAAAACACTCGTCTGTGTCTTTTCTTTATAAGAACTTTCTTAAGCCTGCTTTTCAAATAAATCTCAAACATGCAAAAACAGCATGGGAATAAAATAACTTACTTAGTCTCCTGAAAATTAAAAATTCTTTGGTAGGAAAGATGCAAGCTCAAATGTTCGATAACCCAAGTACAAGAAACATAAGAAATGCATATTTAGAACAGGAACAGCAGACTAGGTAACTTCAAGAAATATAACACTCAAGTTCTGGAATAATTATCAAACATTATATTAATTATTTAAAATGGTTTGTATTAAATATATATTTTTTTCTGCTAAGTACAAGAAAAAACATACATCATAAAGTATATTATTTCAGCAAGTATATAAAAGGAAACTTGAATAACCACACTATGACAGGTGCAATTAAATTATATATACATGATTAACACTCAGAAGTGTTATTGGTAAAATGTGTTGGTTGTATAACATAACCCTGAACACCAATTATTTAATTTAAGCAACACACACACATATGGAAATGTATAGGAAAAATTTCATACAAAAATCATTTGAAACTAACTAAAATTACTTGTATGTAACATGACCTGGCTTCACAAGTTTTTAGCAAGGGCCTTATATGATATCCATTCAAACGTGCGTCAACTTTTCACGAGGACTTTACACGGTATCCATTCAAACGTGCGTCAACTTTCTACGAGGACTTTACACGGTATCCATTCAAACGTGCGTCAACTTTCTACGAGGACTTTACACGGTATCCATTCAAACGTGCGTCAACTTTACACGGTATCCATTCAAACGTGCGTCAACTTTCCACGAGGACTTTACACGGTATCCATTCAAACGTGCGTCAACTTTCCACGAGGACTTTACACGATATCCATTCGAACATGGGTCAACTTTCCACGAGGACTTTACACGATATCCATTCGAACATGGGTCAACTTTCCACGAGGACTTTACACGATATCCATTCGAACATGGGTCAACTTTCCACGAGGACTTTACACGATATCCATTCGAACGTGGGTCAACTTTCCACGAGGACTTTACACGGTATCCATTCAAACGTGGGTCAACTTTCCACGAGGACTTTACACGGTATCCATTCAAACGTGCGTCAACTTTTCACGAGGACTTTACACGGTATCCATTCAAACGTGTGTCAACTTTCCACGAGGACTTTACACGGTATCCATTCAAACGTGCGTCAACTTTCCACGAGGACTTTACACGGTATCCATTCAAACGTGCGTCAACTTTTCACGAGGACTTTACACGATATCCATTCAAACGTGCGTCAACTTTTCACGAGGACTTTACACGATATCCATTCGAACATGTGTCAACTGACACATAAAGAGTTTACATGGTATCCATTTACACGTGTCAACGGACATATGAGAACTTTACATGACCTATATTCCAGTATATGTCAACTCCCACAAGAACTTCAGGTGGCTTAAATTTAAGTGTGTACCAACTAACGTACAAGTTTTTTGTCAACTGAAATATGAAATTACAGTTTGTGAAGTACCTGGTCTTACATTAAACATTGTGAAATATTTTTCAATTTGCACACAGCACATACTGTTTAATGAAATTATAATAGCAGCCAAGTAACTAAACATTGTAAGACTTAATATAAAAAGTTACTTTGAAATAATAATAAAACAAACACTGAAAAATAAAAAAATAAATAGTCCTAGGATATTTCTCAGTATAAAGATTGATTTATGTTTCACTAGATTTTGTCTGTTGGAAATATGAGAATAGCACACTTCACAAACACGTATACATTACTAATCGATGTGTTCAGAGAAAAACTAAGACACTGTTTGTTTATTTAAAGATGGAAGTAGATAATGGTTTGGAATCCTAAAGATTCCATCTTCAGAAACTGGAATAGAATATAGATATTACTATAAAAACCTTGTATGTCACTAAAATTACCTTGTTACATTTAATAACAATTAAATGTATGTAAAGTTAATACAAGGAGAATCTAGAATAAGAAAACCACAAAAATTAGAAGACTTGTCACTATTATTTCACGTATCAAAAAATGTGCAAGTTACGTGAAGATTGTGCAATATTATTCAGGGTTTCATAAAATCGATAATTGTATATCAACACTGGCCTTGCAGAGGATAGTGAAATTAGCTGTGCCGAGTTGTCCGATCTCTTAACTATACTGGCACACAGGGGTTACTAGAATTCCCAAACATTCACTCGCTTTAACACATTTGGATTTGCCAAAAGAAGAGCCCCCACAGTCTGAATGCATAAAAACATACAAGATAAGAACTACAAGGAACTCGGAGGAAGTCCTTTGTAATGAAGGAATCTTGTATGTGCGAAATCAATTTGATAGTAGCAACTTCCTCTATGTACCACCACAGTGAAGAACCAGTTCAACACAACTTCCTCTATGTACTGCCACAGTGAAGAACCAGTTCAACACAACTTCCTCTATGTACCGCCACAGTGAAGAACCAGTTCAACACAACTTCCTCTATGTACCACCACAGTGAAGAACCAGCACAACACAACTTCCTCTATGTACCACCACAGTGAAGAACCAGTACAACACAACTTCCTCTATGTACCACCACAGTGAAGAACCAGTACAACACAACTTCCTCTATGTACAGCCACAGTGAAGAACCAGTACAACACAACTTCCTCTATGTACAGCCACAGTGAAGAACCAGTACAACACAACTTCCTCTATGTACCGCCACAGTGAAGAACCAGTACAACACAACTTCCTCTATGTACCACCACAGTGAAGAACCAGTACAACACAACTTCCTCTATGTACCGCCACAGTGAAGAACCAGTACAACACAACTTCCTCTATGTACCGCCACAGTGAAGAACCAGTACAACACAACTTCCTCTATGTACCGCCACAGTGAAGAACCAGTACAACACAACTTCCTCTATGTACCGCCACAGTGAAGAACCAGTACAACACAACTTCCTCTATGTACCGCCACAGTGAAGAACCAGTTCAACATAACTTCCTCTATGTACCACCACAGTGAAGAACCAGTACAACACAACTTCCTCTATGTACCGCCACAGTGAAGAACCAGTACAACACAACTTCCTCTATGTACCACCACAGTGAAGAACCAGTACAACACAACTTCCTCTATGTACCACCACAGTGAAGAATCAGTACAACACAACTTCCTCTATGTACCACCACAGTGAAGAACCAGTACAACACAACTTCCTCTATGTACCACCACAGTGAAGAACCAGTACAACACAATTTCCTCTATGTACCACCACAGTGAAGAACCAGTACAACACAACTTCCTCTATGTACCACCACAGTGAAGAACCAGTACAACAGAGCAAATTTCATCATCCTCTGCACAAAACTCTCCATATTAGTGTATGCTCCAATCCTGAAATAAATACAGTATTAATGAATGTTCTCTTATTCTAGTTTCTCTTCTTGTTCACTTTCTATAATTTTCTTTCAGCCTAGTTGTTGTTGTTAAATGTAGTAATATGCTTTTTCATTCTACTGATGTCCATGGATTGAAGTAACTTTTCTATACTGTGCCTCAGAGACTGAAAGTGGAATCTACAGAAATCCAGAAAGTGTATCTGCACTCATTTTTAAACAAATAAAGAATGGTTTTCACCATAAGTGTCCTAATTCTCTGGTGAACTTGAGTATCTAAAGACCATGCAAATACAAATGCCATATTAGTAAACATTAAACATTCAGTTATAGTTCAGAATATCAAAACCCTTTAGAAACTTTCTCCACTCTGGAAATCATAGTGGAAAAAAATTAATGTGTTTTCAACTTATCAAAAGGTTTATTTACTTACATACATTATGTACCTCCTAGAAAGTTAATAAAATAAAGTTTTATTTCTTAAGTTAGAATGACAGAGTCTTAGACAAGCATTCTCTTTGATGTTATAGAAATAAACAAACTAGAATCTAACCTACTTCTAAATATGCTTCTTATATATATACGTGTGTGTATATATATATTAAAAAGTTACCTAAGTATTTCTGGTTTTCAGGTTTTGGAACATGAATTTAAATAATACCCAAGTGTAATAGAACTTATAAACAAAATGTGTATCATTTTCTCTATCAACACAGTTCGTTTTGAAGGTTATAACACTTAAACTGAGGATATATACGTATAATGCACAGTAGTTTTAAAAAGCCACAATGCATCATGATCTAACTCAACACGGTAAACACATAGTTAATCAATTGAATGTTTCCATGTAATACTGTAAAAAATGACAACAAAATTACTTGCATGTTGTGATGAATAAAAATACATTTTAGCTTTTTGTTTCTTATTTGCATAACCAAGCACTCTTCCAGCATATTTAACCACAGGCATAGCTCATTACGATTCATATGTATACAAGACAACACCTCCTATTCACTAGTATAAAAAAAAAAAAAACCACTTATTTTTAGCTTTAATACTTACTTAAGGTATAAGCTACATTATCACATCTAACAGACTATAAATGACAACATACATAATATACATCGAGTTACACACACCCATACTCAAACCAGATAGAACTATCAGTATTATGTCCTGAAGCCGTCTCTGGAACGGCATTCTCCGAGTCTTTACCAGGTTTAGAGCGATGCAGCTTAGACAATTCATAGTTCCTGTTACGGACCTTAGCAATGTCAACAGAGCTTCTCAACGCTGACCCAGGATCCCTGCTGCCAGACGAGTAGGGGTGAGGTAGTGTCTGCCGCAGTGCAGATCTTTCTAACTTCACAGGACTACCTGTATTAGATGGAGAAGACTGTTTGGATTCAGGTGATCCCAAGTTAGTTATAACATTAACAGTTGTGTGGTTCTGGATGGTAGTTTGGTGGGAAGATTTGGATGTAGCTGGTTGGTTTGACGATGGGGATTGTCCATCGAGTTCCTGACGATAATAAAAACATGGTTTAAAAATGAAAATCTTATTCTTTAAGCACAACATTCTGTTTCACATGCTCATAGAAACAACAATACTGTGTCCATTCAAGAGGATTCAATGTGTTTCAAAGACACAACTAATCTTTATCTAAACCATTTTTTCACAAGAAACTGAACGATAAAAGAGGTATTTAACCTTGAAAGTCTTTCTCGTTTGTCATAGATCATTCATAACATCTGACTCACCTATTTCTCTTAAAGACATATAAATACACACACATCAACCAACCTGATTCGTGCAGGGTGACTGTGGGGTGCTGGGTTGAGACTGAGACAACTTAAGGAACGGTCCAACATCTCGAACTGGAAAATCATCATCCCAACTCGAGGTCCGTTTTTGTAGGCCAGAGTCTAACACATTTAACAAAAAGAATTCACACACAGTAGAATTTGAAACAAAAATCTATAAACTAATAACACTATATAACACAAATTGTGTTTCTAGATAGTATATGTTATTTCTTAATTACTTATGTTGTAAAAATACAGAAAACAGCCATTATTCCCTTCAAACTTTGCTTCTGTGACCTGGATAATGAAGTTTAGAAATTAACCTATTTTTTATGTAAAAACAGGAAAATTTACACATTTTCATTTACATAAGGTCTGAATAAAATAACATATGAATCAAGATTTACATGTATTTATACTAAAGTTATACAAAAATGTTTAGAAGTGAGTAGTTTTTCGAGATTTGCGACTGTAATGTAAATCACTTTCACGTATCAGCCCCCAAATATAGTCTCCCTTCATGTTTTAGTTATAAGCTCCCAGGTCACAAAAGCAAAGTTTGAATAGAAAAAATGGGTCTTTTCCATTTACTTTAGGCATAAACAACTGGGAAATAACACACGCTGCCCAGGAACAAGAAAAAGTAAGAATTTTGTTACATAGTGTTGTATACAGCTAATAAATGACCAAAATAAATTAAAACAGTACAATAGAAACAACAACAGGCAGGAATAAACCTTATACCAACCAAGACCTACAAAATAAACAAAAGTACAGGTTACAGCCCATCAAAAGAGCTGCTATTCGAGAATTTCATCTACCAGTTTAGATACATTCAAGGGAGATCTGGCTGTAAGGTTACAGTTTCTCAAAACATTAGTCACCTGGCATAGTTCAGGAGAAAGTCATCTATGCACTGAAGTGGTAACCATTGATAAATTTATATGCAAAAACGGCTCGTTTGGGTTGAGAAAATATTTTACATAGAAGAGCGAACAACGTTTCGACCTTCTTCGGTCATCGTCAGGTTCACAAAGAAAGAGGTAACTGACCGGAAGCTGACCACATATTTGAAAGTTGTTGTGTAACTGTGTGTCGAAATGTAGAGGGCGGTATTAGATGTTTGAATATATAATTTTATTTTATTATATTAATATAGGTACGTACCTACGTAAAACCGACTCACACACACCGCAAATATACGGCATCCCCAAACCTCATAAACCAGATTGTCCATTACGACCAATAATGTCCACATATGAATCGTTTAATTACAATCTTGGCAAATACATAGCATGGGCATTCTCCAAATATGCAACATCAGCCAGCTCATTCATCAAAGACTCTTTTAATTTCAAGTCTAATCTAAATCAACTTAATCATAAAGCCTTAATGGCTAGTTTCGATGTTATATCCCTCTTTACAGAAGTTCCAACCACTGAAGCCTGCAAGATAGCCTTAGAACTCTATATCCGAGACCCTAACCCAACTATAGAAATTCCCAGTAACCAGTTAGCAACCCTCATAGAATTCACCACAATAAAGACAAACTTCATGTTTAACAACCAAAACTATATACAAACAAATGGCCTAAGCATGGGCAACCCAGTATCACCAGTCCTAGCCAATATTTTTATGACACAAGTTGAAACACAAGCAATTAACACAGCATTACATCCACCACTATACTGGTACAGATATGTAGATGACACGGTTGCGGGATTCAAATCTACAGAACACATACTTAATTTTTTCAATCACATTTTCTATTTTCCGAGCAACTAAGACAAATGTAATATAAACAGTTCATCTTTCATAACAATCTTTTTATCAGGATTGTTAATTATTACATAGGTTTCATTAAACTTACATGTATGGACAAGGGCCAAAACGTACTGTGTCACGACCTTTTAAAAACTATATTAAATATTCTATTAAAAATACATAAACTTTTGTTGATAAACTTGACATGAAAATGTAGTTTGTAGTTCAAGTTGTAATAAAAGTAAAATGTAGTTTGTAGTTCAAGTTGTAATAAAAGTAAAATGTAGTTTGTAGTTCAAGTTGTAATAAAAGTAAAATGTAGTTTGTAGTTCAAGTTGTAATAAAAGTTCTAATTTTTAATTCAAAATATTCCAATAACTTTTTATCACGTGATATTTCTTTGCTCCAAATTATCTTTCTTCCCTATATAAAATTGAAATTTAAAGTGAACATCAATTATTCAATACAAGGTTGGTCCCTCCATACCCTAGTGATAACAAGAACAGACAAGTTCTATCCTTACTCTCTGCATTGCAATCAGTATGTAACCATTAAAGTAACCATGAAAGTCACACTATAAATTTTGATAATTTAAGCATACATTCACAAAGTTTTTGAAAATTATCAGTAAACACTACAAGGATTAATTCTGAGACATGATGACGCTTAATTAACATAGCTATATAAATAGGTATCTATGGGCAATATTCCTCACAAAGCATGTACTGGCTCTCTCGTAAACATTTCTGTAGCTTTGAAAAAAATTCAGTTAGTGTTCTGAACAATTTTTATAAATTTAATAAGTGTTAAACTTTTTAAAGAAAATCTTTCATTAATAACCGAATAATAATAAAACACCATACTGGTTCCACAGTTACGTACCACACACATACAAAGACAAAATATACAGTCAATTTTCACACCATACGTGCAACTAAAAAATTATTTGTAAATTTTCACAAATCATCAACATTTGAATAGTATGAAGAGTTTCAACATCTTAAAACAATTTCACTACAAATATTTTAATGATTAGATAATAAAAGGTCAGCATTAGTAGCTCGACATGCTAACTTCTCACGTTACAATGAACTGAGTAACTACAAATCCATAACTTCCCTTATATATCACGATGTTCAGCAATTAAATCTTACTCTTATGAGAAATACTGAAATGAAACAACTGGTTTCAATCCAGCCAACATTAAAAACGTGTGTATATAATTAACAGTAATAAGCTAAAAACCACCTGGTGGCTGACTTCCTCAATACAGATAAAGCTGTTGTTTTGTTTACCACAAATCATGATATTGTAAAACATAAAAAAAGAATTCACTATTAGTTGAAATATCCTTAACTTATTCATGAAGCTAAAAACATACCACCTCTAAGATTACTGCCTACTAGTCCACTGCCTTCAAAAATGTCACACGGATTACGGCTGCTGTTGTTAAAGGTTATCTCCAGGTTTGCACTTCTTACTTTACCCTTATCCTGGTAGGATCGACCCTTCAAAAAGATTAGTAGTATACTTTTGTAGCACAAAGCATGGTCAAGGAAAAAACCAGTTAAGTCTACTTAAACAGAGTTTGACTCTCAGGTTACAAGGTATATCTTATTTGTTACGTCTTTTCACACCTTTTTTAATGCTTTGCAGCCTGGAAATTATGGGGGAGGGGAGTTACTGATGACAATGGCATAATTTTTAAAGTATCTCCAGAGGTTTTCTCCCAGATAGGTTTAAGAAATGTGTAGATTTTAAATTTCCTTTTGTTATAAGTTTTATTAACAGTTGTTTTTCATGAAGTAATTAGAAAAAGTTGAAATGATAGCCCTAACTGTTGATATTTGACTTTCCGTTCCATTGAAATCATTATTCAAATGGTCAAAGTTATTAACTTTCAAGCCTGCACATGTACAACTTGTTCCTGAATTAATCTTCATTTGTACATTCACTGGAGGCTTTATTTTGACTCAAATAGTTTAAAAACAGTAATTTATACAGCTAAGAATGTTATGAACTAACATCCAGATGTTGTTGTTGTTTGTTGTTTTACATTTTCATGTTTTTGAAACATACAAAATTGTAAATAATATCCTCTGGAAATCTGTAATGATTTACTTTATTGGCAGCCTATTCATCCAACAACTTCCTTAAGTGGTTTCAAAATGTACAACTCCTTATGACTTTCAACTTGCCTGAATGAGTTTTTAAGGATAAGTGAGACAATTGTCAATTAGTTACATTATTTGTAATCTGTAGAAATGAAACAAATTAATTTAACGAGTTTCTATCCATGTTTGTTTATTTTACTAAAGTAATTGTTTTGCAATTAATTTTGTGTTCACAACTTAAGTTTTATAACTTGATGCCTATATTAACACTATGACCATATTTTGCCCTCAGGTGAAAGGTATGAGAGACAGCACTTTTTTTTTTTATCTAAATTAGTAGAAGGAAAACATGGGTGAGTTTTACATATGAAATAGAGTGAGGTAAATACTATCTATTAAACAGTATCTTCCCTCAGATCACTGGACACATGAAGTAAGCACATCATTGTAACAGGTATATTCTGTCGGGATTCGATGGAATTACAAATAAAAAACTGGAAAAACACATATTTTACAGTTATTATGCCATGAACTTCTGGGTATCTGTTTCAGAATTGGTGATGTTTATTAATGCCAAGTCAAAATTGTTGTAATAAAGAATACAGGTTTTAAACTTAGTGTTAGTGTCATGACTGTTGTTACTTCAGTTTTACAGTTACCTGATGTGTTAGAGTATCATGAATGTTATCACTTCAGTTTTACAGTTACCTGATGTGTTAGAGTATCATGAATGTTATCACTTCAGTTTTACGGTTACCTGATGTGTTAGAGTATCTTGACTGTTGTTACTTCAGTTTTACAGTTACCTGATGTGTTAGAGTATCTTGACTGTTGTTACTTCAGTTTTACAGTTACTTTATGTGTTAGGGTGTCATGACTGTTGTTACTTTAGGGCAGGTTTTCCATTATTTGTTAAATTACACTTCAGGATTATAGTATATTAAAAATAACTAGAAAATACCAAACTGTTTTGGAATATTACGTATCTCAATTTTCCATAGAATGTATTTTCAAAGAAGATTTCTTTGTTCTAATTAACTACATTCAGTTTGAAATGTTTCTCTCTGTAACAGATCCTGTTAAGGATCTAAATGATTGTTTCATGAAAGTTACATTGTATCCTACTTTATAATCTGTACATAGACTGGTCATTGCCACACTAAATATATAACTTTACTGTGTCTGTTTTCTGATTGGTCAGCGAATAAAGTTAAAGTACATTAAAGTTGATCTATTTTTACTTCAATAAGAAGCCCAAATATATATTAGAGGCCTCATGTTTCAGCATTCTGCCTATCACATGCTATCCTATACTTCTAACACAACAACCCTACCAGTAACATATCAACTATATTTTGAATTATTTATAACTTAATGGTGCCTACTTTAACAGTCACTTCAAAAGTGTTTCGACTCTTTCGCTCCACCTGTGACAAACAATTATATTCATCGTTTCACATGCTAGATCATCAATCTTCTCCTTTCTGAAGAGGTCGTGTAGTTGTTCTAAACTAAATGTAACCTCCTGATTATATTATTGTAATAACAGGTTCAGACTACTGATCATTCCTAAACAAAATCCTCATTGATAATGTTTGATTAATACCAGTTGGAGTACAATACAATAACATAATTTGTGAAGAACACGTAAACCAGAAGACAATATTAAATCTGGGAAACACTTTGGCTGCTCTTTTCTAACCAGCTGAGTTTTTTATTTGGTTCACAAATTAACATATATAAAACAAATTGTATGATTTTTATCAGCTGTGATAAAGTATTAAAAACAGCAAGGGTATTCAAATGATGAATTATTGCACTCTAATCATTACATGGTTTTCTTATTCAATACTGAACATTCCCATTTAGACCAGTGTAATAAATTATCTACACTACATGCCGGAAAAAACTTTGGTTTGATACACCTGGATAGATAGCTCTGATCGGAAATTATAACAATTTCAGTTCTGTAAGTATATTGATAAACAGTGTCAAATTTTGTTGCTATATCACTCTTTTCCAATTAACCTACAATAAAACTTTGATTAAAGTACAGAAATACAAGATTAAATTCTGCACACAAACTTGTCCAGAGGTGTAAGGTTTGTTTTATATCGGCACAAGAACAGCGAAGAACAAAACATTAACTTACCCTCTGGAACCTGGACAATTGTTCAGATCTTGTTCTTCTCATAACAGGAGTAAATGCAACAGTTCTGTTAACTCTGTTGATGAAATTATACAGTAAAACAATTACCTGGTATAAAATTTAAACACCTTACATTATTTGTACCAACATAAGTTATGGACAATAGTTTTATTCCACAAGGTTTTTAACACACTACTTACTACCATAAAAATAATAAAAAGGCACTGATTCTCATGCTGATGAAAACATATTTTGAAACATCTGATGTTAATACATTAGTGGAATTTCAGAATATCTGAGGAAAATAAAATGATAAAACTATAGTGTATTAGTTGTAAAAAATTATAAAATTATTTTTTCAATAAATTCTCAAAACTTTTGATGAGAGGAAGTGCATACAACTTTGGAATAATTCTACAGCAGGCAAAAAAAAAACACGAACCTTTTATCAATGTCGTTAAGTTCTTGTTGAAGTCTTGAGACCAATTTGTCTCCTTTCTTTTTCTCTTGTGTTAACACATAAAGTCTTCTTCCTCTGCAATCAATAATACACACATTCAGGTTTACAGTAATGATTTTCTTTTATTCATTTGTTTTATACAATTGTTTCATAGTTTTACTCAGATGTACGATTCATAAAATGCCATTAGTTGAACACTTTCACCACAGAAAGAAATGGAACTTGAACAGATGTAAACTCCATCTTTAATAATTACAACATATGCTGACTGTTACAGAAGACATGTATTTTAGAACTGCTGGTATAGGTATTAACACTTTTACTGATAAGTAGCAAACAACATTTCGACCTTCCCAGGTCATCTTTAGGTCAACAAAGATTACAGAAGACAATTATTACAAATGCTAATTATTACAGATAACTATTATTAATGGTATTAAGTACAGGTGATAAATATTAGATATTATACCTATTACAGGTCACAAGTAGTACGTATGACACCTATTAGAGATCATAATTATCCCAGATGCTTATTTGTTAAAATTCATTTCTCAACAGTAACTGGACAATAACAAAATGTGAAAAGAATTATTTGATTTTCAACACAGTCACATCAGATTAGTTTTGGATAATGGGCATCCATATTTATTTACACATACACTGTTTAAAACATTCGAATATTATTATTACTAACATCCTAGTAAAACATAAAAATGTAATAAAAATCCAAAACCAGGATTTCCACTGGAACGAAACAAATAGAAGATACTAAAACATTAATTTAATATATAAACAAAAGTATATAAACCTCAAATGTTGAAGAACAGATAAAAAAACAACTCACAATTCTGTTTCTGTGACAGATGGAAATGAGTCCCCGCTCATTGAAACTAAGTAATTCTGATAGTCAGCAAGAAGACTGAAAATTTGGTCTACAAGAGTTCCTTGTTCATTTTCAATACCATTAGCCTGAAACAAGGCCTAGAAAAGAAACAGAAGTTTCACTTATAATACAACCAAACTGAGAATTAGAAATTAAGTGTTCATTTTTCATACCAGTAACCTGACACAAGGCCTAGAAAAGAACTAAGTATTCACTTTCAAGATACTAAACATAATAAATAAACCAATTTTTCAACTCAATTGAGAAACTGCAAATACTTCAAGTGTGGTGAAGTGTACGAAATATTCTAAACGTACTTTACAATACCCGATGAGCTTTGAAACCTGGATGTCCAAAGTAGCAGCTTGATCTTGAAACTCTACAAGATCTCCTTTAAGCCTAGTGTTTTCTAGCTTCAAGTTGCTGTCCTCTGTTCTGAGAGACTTATGGGCTGCTTGCAATTTTTTATGTTCCACCTGCAGACTGTCAAAACTTTCCTTCAAGCTGTTCCACTCTTCCTGCTCAAATCACAATAGTTGGTGTAATAACAACAATTTATTTTATGATAATGTTGATTAATAAGCAGAGATCAGAGATGAACTTCAATATATACACACACACACACACACACACACACCCATGGTATTATTTCCATAAAACTTTATACAGTCACTTAAGTTCCAACACCTTTATTTCTTTTTATTACCTATATTCTTCTGCACTAGCAATACCAAGCATGTGACAAGCACATGCCTGATTTGTTATTACTCATTAAGATTTCTACTAGCTTTACTCTCAAGTTAAAATTCTTTCAGACAAGATTAGAATAAATTAATCTATGAGACCTTGGGCATGGTCAAATACATCAATAAAAAGTGATATGATCTCCTGAGTCCAAAGCTGTAATCAGATCTCAAATTGGTCAAGAGATGGAGCTACAAACTGAAAGTTATACTTGAAAAAAACAAAAAAAAACAGAGATGTTCTGTGAGCCACTGTGCTGTGGCTAGAAACATAGGAGAACAATAAATATTAGAAAAAAAAAGGCATTACTCAATTAATGTATTATTAAATAATCTAGAATATTTTTAAAGTAATAGATTCAAACTAGGAAATTACTCTTTATGGACAAGTAATGTCTGTAAAAAATCTCAAAACTGTTGTTAATCCACTTCTTACATATCCTTATTCCATGAAGCTGTTTTTAGTAATAAATAAATGTACAAGTCCTCAATACTATAATTTAACATAATTAATCAACTACCCCCAAATTACCTCCAAAGTAATTTATCCGTTTTGAATCAATTCAAACTCAATAAAGGTTTAGTTTATTTAATTTTAGTCTATTTAGAACTAAATACAAGTTACAGTTTGCAGAAATTAACAAAACTTTACCTATGAAAAATACATTTAACGTGCCTAATCAACTGTAAAAGAAAGTGCTGTTAATATATTTCATGCCAACAGTTTTAACATGTTGAAAAATTTGAAATAACCTGCAAAAGACAAACTTAATTTAAATTAGAGGTTATAAACAGCTGCTTAATGTCCTAACAAGAATATAAAACGATATAATTCAACCCGATTATTTACATGTTTGTTTTTAACATTACTTACTTTCTTAAGTAGATATTACTTTCTAATTTATACATACTTGGATAGTTTCTAAACACATACTAGGAATGTTTCACATGTACAAATTCAGTTCATTAACCTTTTAACCTGAATATCAACCATTAACTCTACACCAGTTGTGCATCACTCACTTTCAGCTCACAATATTTACACTGCAGGTCAACAAAACTTTGCTTGTCTACAAGATGTTTTTCCTGGTCCAGTATCTCTCTCAGCTTCTCTAGTTCTTCTTGTGAAAATATTTCTTTCTCTGATCTTTCCTGTTAAGAAACATTTGTTACACATCTGAAGACAACCAAACAATTCCTATCTACCCTTGTTACATTATTTAACTTTCCAACCTGCTTCAACTTTTCCACTCCAAAGTAATTTATCCATTTTGAATCAATTCAAACTCAATAAAGGTTTGGTTTATTTAATTTTAGTCTATTTAGAACTAAATACAAGTTACAGTTTGCAGAAATTAACAAAACTTTACCTATGAAAAATACATTTAAAAGTAGCTTTCTCTGATTTCAAATTTCTGTGAAAAGCCCAAAATAATAAACCTTTAGATCAGTTACCAAGGGCTTTAGGTTTCTGTGAAAAAACAAACAAACAAAATAACAAACCTTTAGAGCAGCTAAATCAGATTTCAAGCTTCTGTGACTAGATTTCAGAGCATTGTATTCTGAAGAGAGATTTTCATATTCTGTTGTTAACTGATCATGAAGCTTCTGAAGAGCCTCGTGGTCCGAAGAGATGCTGTCATGGATTGACTGGAGGTCTTTTTTTTCTTGTTGTAACTATAAAATTAATAGAGTCCCTACTGTAACATGCCAACAGAAACTGGTAAGAAAACCTAAGAAGTACATGGTAAGCTTAATTTCTAAAATTAATCAAAACTTAAACTCAGAAAACAATTTCTCTATAGTACAGATTTTGTAATATAATACTGATTACATCTATGTACAATTTTTAATTTACTAATGTCTGACGTTACCAAAAGTTTAAAATAAATACTCTTTACATGGATCACAATACATTCCTAAACATACTAGTTCTCAATAAGCAAGATTTTTTATATTCCTATTCAACAATTTTATATCCTGTTCTACTAACTTATCACTTAAGTATAAATCAAATAAAGTACTTTTTTATTCCACTAAAATATAAAAAAAACTGAAAGACCAAAAACCAGGAATACTTAAGTTAAAATATACAAGTTAAAGATTTCTATTCAAGGTTAAAAGTTTAAATTTAATACTTTTTAAATACTTGCTATAATAAAACAGATAAACAGCTTATGATTAAAAACACTGAGTGAGAGCTGCAATCCAACTATCCAGTATGCTAATGAGCCTTCCCAAATTTATTGAAGTAACTCCTGGTATTTTCAAGAATGTGTTAACCAGATTTACACCCAACATGGTGTTATTGAAATGCCTTAAGTATATACTTCTCACACTGCGAATACTGCATAAAATATTTTAAACAAAGTGATTAAACTTTATTAAAGCTAATAGAAAACTGTTTGTACTGAGAGTTAACAGCTTTCTAGTTGGATGATGTTGATGCAGTTAGATTCACATACAAGTAAAATAAGTGTTCATAACATAAGATAACGCTTTTAAAAATAAAGCTATTCATGTGCACATTTACAGTCTGGTCCAATTAAGATAACGCTTTTAAAAATAAAGCTATTCATGTGCACATTTACAGTCTGGTCCAATTAAGATAACGCTTTTAAAAATAAAGCTATTCATGTGCACATTTACAGTCTGATCCAACTAGTGTTCATAAGGTAAGATAACACTGTTTAATGGAATGGTTTAAATCATTTTTACTGTAACAAAATAAATCATAAGTTAAAAAATATGTAGGAAAAGCTTCATGACTACAAACCATATTACTGGACCTATCTTTGAAGAAGCATTTCAATCATCCACTTGAAAAATATTTTAAAACATTTATCTATCACTGCTAGAAGCTGCTTAATGTTAATCTTTTATCACCTTTTCCTTTTCATCCTCTGCAGTGTTTAGTTGTGCTTGTAAGGTATTAACCTGAACACATGCGGATTCCTTCTGAAGTTTCAGTAGACAATGTTCGACTTCCAAACGTGCATACTGGGATTGGAGCGTGGTATGCTGACCATTTAAACGACTCATGCTTTCTTCCACAGATACCAATTTGGACTGTAAACTAGCATTACTTTCTTTCAAGAAACTTCCTTCAGTACGCAAGCTTGCATTTTCCTCCACAAGAGTTGAGTTCTGTAACGATACACCACTGAGAATTATTTCAATCGTCTCTGTCAAGAAACAGTACTTTTTTACTTACCTGTAAAGAATCCATCTACATAAAATATTAATAAACCACGTTCCTTACCTGTAAAGAATCCATCTACATAAAATATTAATAAACCACGTTCCTTACCTGTAAAGAATCCATCTACATAAAATATTAATAAACCTCGTTCCTTATAACTGATTCACCAAGTTGACAAAAAAAAGAAAAAACAAGTCAGAGAACCTGATACACCAAAAGCTTACATTCCAACCAACTCCTAATAAAATAAGTCAAAGGTGCTTCAATAGTTTTTTAAATTTTAGACTTATTTTTGATAATAACAATAAAAATAATTAATGTTTTTTCATAAACAATGTTAACATTTAACAAAATGTACGTCTTTTAGATACCTCTTCTCTAACAGTTTTCCCAATTCAGTGCTGCCCTCTATATGCAAAGTTTTTCGTTTGCCACTGGCCTCAAGGTTCCCACCAAAACACGTTTCCAGTGACATTGCAGAGTATTTGCATGCAAATGAGCATGTGACAGCCTTCTACAAACAATAATGCAAAATATCCTCCTGGTGCAACTGAGTGTTCAATCACTATTTTAAGATGAGGCATGAAACAAATATACCAAAAATTGGGGAAGACAAGTGAAAAGTTTGAGAAGAGGTAATTATTGGAAATACATTTTTAGTGATGGAAAATGTTAACTTCTGTACAATACATAACCTCTTCTCACATACAGCTAGAAACCCACATCAAAGTGGAGGAGAGATAAGTGCAAAATTTCCTAAATGATTCCTATTTTGGTAAGACCCCAAATGGAAACTCATGAGAGTGCAACATCCCATTCTATGGAACCATATAAGAGCAAACATGTTAAAGACCACACTTCACCTGTAGCAGGGTACACTCTTTGCTAAAAAAAAATATGTTTCTAAGTCAGTACAAGTTACAGTCCAGATTTATATCAGTATCACAGGTGTGCCAATTCATGTAGTGTGATTAGGACACATCAGATTGTATGTAGTGGCTCAAATTCAATCCAAAACTACAAGCACCAGGTATTGTCCATTCAGTTCATGGTAAGAGGAAGATACCTACCATCTTCACCTACATCCCAGTGAAGTAGAGCTTAGAAGCGACGTATTTCCCGTAAACTGAGTAATAGGTTATGTTGGCTAGTTCTGCACCATTCCAACACTAGACCATCCAGGAACCAACACGTAAGGAAGTAGAGGGTTAGTAGAAAGCCAACTGTAAGGATGAACTGAATTATACCAACAGAATACATCTGCTCTATTCTCTACTGCCACATTCAGGAGGAATACTCCATGGTCCACTACCCCAACAACTAGGGAATGTTGAGAGGCAAATACTCCCTTGCTCCACTAGAAGAAAAGGGGGTGAAAAAATTTTAGGAAGTCGGGAAAAAAGCAACATCAGAAAGTAGCTGAAAGAAAGCAAGATGCTTTATTTGATGGGAAACCAACTAGAAGTTTTGACGAGTATCCCCATTCAATGACAAACAGTTGAAGTGATAATTTCATCTAGTAAGGTTAATGGGAGAAATATCAGAGGTGTAAGAGTGATTCCAAGTAATGTATCGATGGGAATGGGAACCACAAAAATAAAGAGCAGTGTGGGCAAAATATCAACAGATCATACAGTCAGGACAGAATAGATGATCAGGATCTGAGCAGAAATAACAATGAGAAATAGAGAGGAGAATGCACTGTTACCCTCACATGCTGCAGACATTTTAGGGAGAAAAACTCGATCAGAATAAAGAAGGATATAGAAATGAAAGAAAAAAAAAACGAGTGAAGGGTTAATGGGATACCTGTGAAAACAATGTTGCCCAAAGGCAAAAATAGAAAGTAGGTGTTAACAGAGAGAACAAACAAGTAACAGAAAGTAAAAGATACAAATGGAAGGAAAGTAAAGATCATGGAGAACAAAATTCAGGTCCCTACCTGAAAAACAAGATGGACAGGAATAATGGTGGTGGTGGTGCACAGCAAGGATGACAAAAACTAGACAATAACTGGAAAACTAGAAAGTGTGAAAAAGAATACTGTGTAGTAACCAGCAAAGGTTGATACCAATAAATCCTGAGCAAAAAGCCATTTGAAGAATTCAGAGAGAGATGGTGAACAGAGGGATCTCATACGTCACAGGAGCTGATAAACAAGAATGGAGAATAGGTAAACAGAAAGGAACATTCTGCAAGGGACTTGACATATCTCATGCACAGAAACTAGAGTGACAATTAAGTCTGAATGGAAGAGAGAGGAACTAGAATGAAGAATAAGAAAATAATAGGATGAAAGGGGGAACTGTAGAAGACTGGACAGAGGAAACAACTATTGAGCTGGCCATTAGGGTGCTCCAAACAATTACCCTGAATGAGGGAGAGAACAAGAGGGTGAAGACAAATAGGAGGTAAGCATAGAAAAAAATGTCAGACTAGTCCTGACTGGATGTGTCCACTTCTAGATCTAATAGATGCAAAAAAGGAAACCAAAAAAGGGGAAGCTTGGTGGGAAAAAAAATGATGAGAAGGGTGTCCAAATAAGAGAATTTCATCCAGAACATGACAAAGCACCAGTCAGATCTGTTCATCCAAAACATGACAAAGCACCAGTCATATCTGTTCATCCAAAACATGACAAAGCATCAGTCAGATCTGTGTAAAGAATAGATCAACAAGGTGAGGTTGAGAGAGTGGAAACTGAGAGAATAAACCTTTTGGTAAAAGGATACAGTAAACCACAGTTGGGTTGTTCATATATAACATAACTAAAGCAACCATGCACAACCACAAGTCTGACTAAATGCCAAGAGTTCCAAGAAAGTAATATTAAAAGTCATTTCATCTAGAAAATAGACCTAAAACAACCAGAGTTGAAACTAGTGATCCAACCCTTCAAAAAAGCATCTGTAAAAAGGAGGAGATGCAGACACGAGGGAGAAAGAGGAAGACAATTCCATGGTGCTGGTGCTGTTGAGTCACAAGGTAATATTAGTGTGCAGTGAAGAAAGATAAGGGAAGCCAGGAGATCCTGAGAGAGGTCACAATAAATATGCAGAGTCCATAGCAAATGGAGCATAAGAACAAGGGGATAAGAGATTTCAAGGAAGCTGAAGTCCCAAAAAGACCAAGAGCCTCCCATGCAGGGAAAGAAAGAGATGTGGGAATAAAGGAAGCTAAATGCACCATGTTCCTCAAATGAAAAGAAGGTTGGATCCTACTGTAATGAAAACTAGAAACATTCCCCAAAAGAACCAAATATGGAATGGGTACGAGATGATACTTCTCCAACTTTACAAACCAACCAAAATGAGATGCCTCCTGAAGGAGGAGAAATGTATAGCTACAGGAAGCCTGATGGAACAGATGCTAAAAGAAGCCAGTAGTCCATATAATGTTGGAACCACAATCCCAAGTCATAACTGTGAATATACAAGGCTGAAAAAAGAAGATCATGGAATTGATAAACCTGAGTTTGACAAACAAACTGAAGGTAAGGCAGAGGAGATATGAAATTGAAAATAAACACCTGAGACCTCCATCTTTGTCATCCAAAGACTCAAAGCAAAAGACCACTGTAGGGTCTAAAAAGGCTCCATGGGAAATCAAGGTAGGTCAAGAAACTGATTAGGATGTGAAAGAACTAAAACTAGATGCCAATCCCCAGTTTTCTTGGTAATGAGCAAAAGACAGGAACAAAATCCTAAAGAAAGATATGAATCCAGTAAAAAAGCAACTTTGGCCAACAGATCCAATGATACCACTGACATACACAAGTGAAAAAATGGATTCCTTGGACAGCAAATAAAACGAACAGGAAACAAGGAAGGGAGCAACAGAATAAAGGGTAAGGCCCTCTAACAAAACCTAAATCATCCAATGATCAGCTAAGGCCCTCTAACAAAACCTGAATCATCCAATGATCAGCTAAGGCCCTCTAACAAAACCCGAATCATCCAATGATCAGCTAAGGCCCTCTAACAAAACCCGAATCATCCAATGATCAGCTGAGGCCCTCTAACAAAACCCGAATCATCCAATGATCAGCTGAGGCCCTCTAACAAAACCCGAATCATCCAATGATCAGCTGAGGCCCTCTAACAAAACCCGAATCATCCAATGATCAGCTGAGGCCCTCTAACAAAACCCGAATCATCCAATGATCAGCTAAGGCCCTCTAACAAAACCTAAATCATCCAATGATCAGCTACAAATAGACTCCAAATACTTGCAAACTGAGCTAAATGGTTCCTATTGCTGCTGAGCAATGTTAAGATAAAAATAATCCAATACAGACATAAATACCTGGAGAAGAGAGAAAAATATAAAAGTCAGAAGCAAGGAAGAAAGAGGTGCAGGAGAGAAAAAGAGCGAAAAAGTAATGTACCTGAGAAACCATGCTGCAAAATGACAAAAAAAAAACTGTCAAAATCTCCTTCATCATAAAGGGGAAACACAGGAGGTATATCATATACAGAAGAATGTCCAGGTCGCATGAAAGACTTCATTTCTATTACACAATGGCTGTCACGACCTCAACAAAGACAAATATGATGCCATTTTAGTTGTTAGTGCAATGCATACAATGTCTTGTTCCACTCCAGACAAAGTGGAACTTACCATCATTTATGAATTAAATGTAGAAAGAAAAGACCACAAAATGTAAAGGAATGGAAAACAAAAATCCAAATTTAACACCATTACAACAGTAAGTGTTTTAATTGATACTTTCACACACAAAAAATACCTATATCTCAAATGCAAGAAAAAACAAAAACAACAACATACTTTTACTCATGAGTGTCAAATTGAGAAGTAATAATTTTGGACAATTAGAATAAAGGGAATCACAGCTGTACTAGGATAGTATGTGATACTTCTACTAGCAGAGGACTGTCACATGCTAATTTGATCACAAAAAAACATCAATACCACATGGAAATATATAAATTTAGGTGGAAGGCTCAAGACTAGTGGCAAGCAAAAATATCTGTATATAGAGGGCAGCACAGAATTGGGAAGGTTTTATGTGAGTGGAGGTTACATATTGTACTGGAATTTCAGTTTGATTACCAAGGTTATCAATAACAGATAAGATAATTTATGCAGAAAACTAATGCTTACCTTAAAAAAAAACAAAATAAAATTCTGATAGAACAAAAATTTAAAACTCAAGAAAAGCTTTCACATTCACCTAAACCCTAGATTCCAATTAACTCACCTGCTTCTCTAAGTTGCATATACTGATTTTGAGCTCTGATATTTCTTTTGTCAAATACCTTGTGGATTCATCTTCTTCATTCCTACAGAAGCTGATTATAAATAAAAAATAATCTAACCTGTACATACGAAACTACAAATTTCAAAATAACATTTATTATGACTGACCATTTTTCTGGTTCACGAAGTGCAAGTACGTGACCAAACATTGTTACCAAATGTTTCTCTTTGCAAATATTTTTCTTAAACATTAAAGATCTATGAAGAGGATAAAACAAAGACAATGAACAGATGCTACACTTGATAAGCAAATAACGCTAATTTTCATCTCCATTTCACTTACATTCCACTGTCAGATTCTGTTAGGTCATCGTTCTGTTGATACATTGCTTGTTTTTCTAAATTACTGGTTATCTGATGACTGCGGATTTTTTCAGACACCAAGTCCTAAACAGATAAATATTTATGATTTTCAACAACATATTTAAGCCTATCACTAACACTTTCACACTTAGTAACTATGTATCACCTGACTGTTCATCGGTCAACTTTGGTGTTTATGTTGAATGTCTTAATATTCATGGTGATTAGTTAGAAAGGTTTGTTTTTATCTTTTTTTTAATAACTTAGGTAATATAACAGTAAATTAGTTTAATGGCATTAAGTTGTGGCCAATAGCAAAACAAAATTAGCTAGTTAAGTTTTACCTTTTGTATACGTATTAGGCCTAATGCTTAAATTACACTACCAGTAGGCCTACTGTGACTAACATTATGAGTCAGTGTTTAGAACATTTTAAGTTGTAAATAAATTTTAATTAATAAATATTCTTTTAGTATTACATGTGTTATCTACTTGACCTTAAAACATAGAGAAAATTAAACATTCATTACTACCAATTATTTCTTATTCTTTGTATTGTTGAAAGAGTTGAAAATCTGTGTTGGAATGTCCTCACTGTTTTCTACTTCCTATCCTAAAATATAGTGAAAATGCTCGAGAATGCTAGATAAATCTCTTTCAGAATGCACACACATTTTTGTTCATGATAACATTTCATTTTTCTGCATATTTTTACTCAAAAATGTAGTGATTAAAGAATTACTTTGTGACTGATGAAATAAGTGAAGAGTAGGTGTATTTTAGAGGACAAAGTTGTTTAAGTTATAGATAGAACAACTTTTATAGTAGTATTTAATTTTACCTATACAAAACAACTCACTGGGTTTCCATATTCTAACTTTTGATACACATTATGATGGTATGTCTGAAGGTAATGACTTAAACCTTTTCAACATCAACCAAACACAAATATCCAACTGTACAACAAAAATATTATTTTACCAAACAATAAAAGTATAATGTATAATAAATATATAATTTTTACAAGTTCTTTCCAAGATAGCATGAAGTCACTTCTCTAAAGATAACAGTTCAAAGTTACTGTACTTCAACAGATTACAGTTTAGTCACTAAACCGTCAATAGATTACAGTTTTGTCACTAAACCTTCAATAGATTACAGTTTTGTCACTAAACCTTCAATAGATTACAGTTTAATCGATCAAATTTCAATAAATCAGTTTAAAAGATCATTACAAATTTCAACATAAGAGAGTTTAAAGTCACATCTAACAGCTTTTACAGAACTGATTATATAATGGCTGTCCAAAAACCTGTTACCATTAAGTATTTTAAACATTATTGGTATAAATGAACCAAATTATCTCTTTATAAATGATGACAGTGATCTTCAAGGGATTCAGTAAAAATCACATCTTATGGCTAATAGGTTACTGACTTCACTTCATAGGTTTCCACTTATCTTCAAATTAAAGTGAAAATCACATCTCATTACTAATAGGTTACCGACTTCTCTTCATAGGTTCTATTTATCCTCAAATTAAAGTAAAAATCACATTTCATGGCTAATAGCTTATCAAATAACCTCTGTGAGACTAAAATAAGTTATCTCTTCAGAATAGCCAGTAAAAGTCAGCCATGACTACTGGCTCACATAGGTGAAAGTGTCCAATGATAACTTTGAATGAAATAAATCTATCAGCTGGTTGTTTGGTGGCATAGGTAGTCCCCATAAACTCTAGAGCTGTACATGTTCTCAGATGCATTCAGGGTTGTTTCAGACATTTTTTTAAAAATCAAATTTTAAATTGAGTTTGTTGATAAAAGAAATTCATAAATCACTTACAACTCATCATGTTACCAAATGGATCAACCTGATAATCACGAGTTTTTAAATGTTACGTCTCACACTTTCTACATGCATGCTTAATTAACTCTACAACGATTAGGCCATTTTTAAAACCATTTCTGTGTACGTTACAAAGTTAATTAAACCACTTTACTTTCAATGTAATTATATTATTATTATAAAATACACTATATTATCTAAGATTTTATCCCTTTATATCAAAAGAAACCTCTAAAACATTAGTTAAAACTTGTGTTATCGTATGACATGCTTTTAGTTATAGATCTCAACATCAAGAGGTGGCATAGAAGAAACTGTGAGAGTATAATAATATAATGTAGATGATTCTGTGCAGGCATTCAATGTACACTATACAGGTTATTGACTAATAACTAGAGTACATTTCAAGAACTTAGTCTCACAGAAATCTGTTGTAAAAACTCCTTGGTTCAAGATAAGCTATGCCCACTTGCAGTGTAGAAGCTGTGTTGCTAAGTGACAGTTTTAAGATTACATGTTGTAATGAGTCAGTGTATGCATTGTATTAAGAAAGGAAAGTGAACTATTAGTCCATGGTCACCAGCACTTGGCTACTTTCTTATTTATCTTATTACACATTAATCTGATAGGCAGTTAAATTACATTTAGGTTTTACTTTTACATCTTAGCTAAATACATATTATTTTTGTTTTAAAATTTAAATCTGAAAGATTTATTGATTTGATAATAACTGAAACAATTGTTTACAAACTTATGAATAAACCATCTCTGCTGATGTTAGTATTATACCAACAACAGCATGACAAGAGAGAAGAAAGGTGGGTGGGGGGGCTACAGTCCTGGGGCCCCGGGAAATATGGGATAAAGAATAATGCATTTTCATTTTCGTAATATACTTCAGGAAATGTTGCAGTACTGCAGGAAATTGCTTTCCCTCAAAAAATGTAAATTCTCAACACATTTGGTTTCTACCCACCAGAAAACAATTTCATACGCCCATGAATGTACCACGAATTTATGAAGACTTCAAAAGAGGTCCGGGGATATAACTGACCCCAGACCCTACCTAACTTTCGACACCCCTGCATCAACCACAAACACCTACTGATCTGTGTTGATATAAACACAGGTAAAGAACAAGAATGTAGATTAAGTGAAAAGATATGAAATCAGGCACATGATCAAAAAGTTATTTCAATATTATCAAACAGTTAAAATGAATATTACTTATTTCTATTTGTCAATTTTAAACATTTCGTTGCACTATTCATCAATGATAACTAGAGTTAGTTATAAGGTAGGGAAATTAAAGCTCTATCTACAAACAATTTTGATATTGATTTAAAACATCTTAGAGAATATGCAAGTAAAATGTGAAAACTCTAAAGTTATGAATAGTACTTTTATACTCAAAATAAAAATCACCCGAACTGTTCAGAGTCTGAGTGCAAATAACTACATTAAATAATTAATTATTTATTAGAAATAACAGAAAAAAAAACAAAGTATCTTTCTCAAATTACCAACTTTTATGAAAGTTCCTGCAAGTTTTAAACAATTCTATCCACTAGTTTTATTAATGGAAATGAAATTTAAGAGTTACATAACAGAGAATTACTGAAAAATGGTAAATAGATTAGACAGTAGAAAAGAAACTGAGAACAAGTGTCACAACACTCATACTAGGAGAGATCTGATTTATTAAATATGTTTTGATGCCTTGTTTATTTGTATATAATGACAATAAAATAGTTCTGTATCTCAGAACAGCTGGTATGGGTATTAACACTTTTTTGTTAACCTGGAGATGACCTCGGAAGGTCAAAACGTTGTTCCATGCTTCATTAGTAAAAGTGTTAATACCCATAACAGCCGTTCCGAGATACATTTTTACTTCAAATGGGTTTCTTGTCAGATAGAATAAAGTAGTTCTATCACATTTACATGTAACTCTCTAAAACAAAGTCATGACATGTACCCCCGAACCTACCTGGTGAACTACTTGTAGCAAGAGGAGTTTCTGTTGTTGTTTTATTTAATGCAAAGCTACATGAGGGTTATCTGCACTAGCCATCCTTAATTTAGTGTAAATTAAGGACAAGAGAGAAGGCAGCTAGTCAGCACCACCCACCACCAACTATTAAGCTACTCTTTTACCAACAATGAGTAAGACTGACTGTCACATTATAAAGCCCCATGGATGAAAGGGCAAGCATGTTTCTTGTGACGAGTCACATTATGTGTCAAGCATCCTAGCCAGGCCTAGCAAGAGGAGAAATTAACTTTAAACTGTGCTTGATAATTTCAATCATCTCATTGCAATTAGTTATTCATAGTAACACTGTGTCCACTTTATTATTAGTTCCTTGGAATTTGAGACTTACATTAACACATTTTAATGGAACACAGTACATACACATAACATACTGTAGAAGTGTGCACATGTATTGTGAAAGTATTTTTATAAAGACATGGACGTCTAAACCAGTAATACAGCTTTGAGTGTAGGAAGATTAATTGTGACTACCATATTACCAACTATCCTCCGTGAGCTTCATCAATTTTTAGATTAATATAATCTAATATCTTATAGCTACTAGTTTACTGACTTTCCTTTGTGAAACTGGTAAGAATAATCTTTAGACTAAAGTTAAAAAGCACACCTCATGGTGACTTGTTCACTGACTTTCCTTTGTGAAACTGGCAAGAGTAATCTTTAGACTGAAGTTAAAAACCACACCTCATGGCGACTTGTTTACTGACTTTCCTTTGTGAAACTGGTAAGAGTAATCTTTAGACTAAAGTTAAAAAGCACACCTCATGGTGACTTGTTTACTAACATTATGAAATTGGAAAGATTAAAGTCACACTCATGGTGAGTTAGTAAATAGCTCACCTCTGTGAGACTGATCAAAGTGCTCTTCTGATTAGCAGCCTGTTGTGATAAATCTTTATTTACTAACTCACCTCTGTGAGACTGATCAAAGTGCTCTTCTGATTAGCAGCCTGTTGTGATAAATCTTTATTTATCAACTCACCTCTGTGAGACTGATCAAAGTGCTCTTCTGATTAGCAGCCTGTTGTGATAAATCTTTATTTACCAACTCACCTCTGTGAGACTGATCAAAGTGCTCTTCTGATTAGCAGCCTGTTGTGATAAATCTTTATTTACTAACTTACCTCTGTGAGACTGATCAAAGTGCTCTTCTGATTAGCAGCCTGTTGTGATAAATCTTTATTTACTAACTCACCTCTGTGAGACTGATCAAAGTGCTCTTCTGATTAACAGCCTGTTGTGATAAATCTTTATTTACTAACTCACCTCTGTGAGACTGATCAAAGTGCTCTTCTGATTAGCAGCCTGTTGTGATAAATCTTTATTTTCCCGTTCCAGCTTCTTCACACGACGTGATATATGATACCAGTTCTCCATCTCCTTTTGAAAATGCTTGTTCTCTCTTTCTAAGGTAGAAATCTTTGTAGAGCACTCATCTATATGTTTGTCTTTGAACTAAATTAAAAAAAATATATATCTACATATTGTTCTTGACCTTTAATAAAAGTCTCAGTCACATGTAAAAATACACAAGGAAAGTACTCATTTTCTGCTTGTTTGCTATAAAGCACAAAGCTATACTATGGGCTACCTTGTGCTGTGCCCATCATAAGTTCTAAAACTCAGCTTTTGGTGAAAGCCCTCACACACTTACCATTTGAGCCATAAAAGCATCAAGAACAGAATATTCACTTAGATTTTTAACTAACTTTCATGTCATCTTATTAAAAAGTAAAAATTGTTAACAAGTCAATATTTTTTTCACACACGTGCGTATGTTTTATGATTTACAAGATGGTCCACGTTTCATTAGATCCAGTTTTACACTTTAAAACAAATTTATTTAGAAATATAGTAATTTCTTAAACAAGTTTCAAACACTATATAATAAATGATCAAAATGAACTTACCATACACTAATTTTAATATTCCCATTTCTACATACAGCTGTAACAAATTCTTAAAATTTAATAGCTTAACAAGTAAGACCACAACTAACTTCAATAGAATTCTTCAGTCTCAGAATTTCTTTTTCCAGCCCTTTCTTTTCCTGTTCCAGTTTATAATTTTTTGCTTCTAATTCTGTGACCTCTAGTGTAAAGTCCTGAAGCTTGCTGGTACAGGTCCTCAATTCAGCTAATGTCTCCTTCATTCTCTGATTTTCATTCTCAGCCAAGTCAAGGTTATTCTGACATTCCTGAACTTTCAGTCGCTGTGCTTCAAGGGTTCTGTGCAAACGTTGATTCTCAGAATTCAGCGATATGGAGGAGATCTTTAAATCTTCACAACTACTGTGCTCTTTCTGAAAACCAAAACTAAGAATAAACTTTAAAACTCTTGTATATAGTACTGCGCTCTAGATCCACTTTGCTCTAAACCCACATTTCCAAACCTCAACCAATAACTGATTAATCATTTATTTTTTTATGTAAAAAATAACAAACAGACTAATTCCAGTATTTCATAAACTAACGGTACAAAAACAATAGAGTCCAACAAAAAAGAATTTAAGGACTTGAGAACGTTATGTCAATCATGTTAAACATTTCTTGATATTTCCACTCATATAGATTTCAGCTAGTCCTTTATAAGGTCTACCTGGTGTTAGAATCAGAAGCAATGAAAGCAACATTTACATTTGAGTCTCAATATGTTTATCTCACCTCCAAAGTACTTAGCTGCTCCTTCTGATGTTGTAACTGAGCACAAAGTCTTTGTTTCTCCGACATTACTTCATCAAGCTTTGACTTAGATTTTTGTAACTCCTCAATAGTTGACTTCAACTGATGAACCTCAGATTTCATTTTTTGGTTCTGACGTTCTAATTTTATAGTCTTTTCTTCCTGCAATAAGAAAGACCAAACAATTTACAGAATACCTCTCTGGTGCTCATCAGCAGTACCGATGTAATTTTTTTAAATTGATGTTTCATGTACTAAACTAAAAGTTTATTAACAACACAAACTGGATTGAAAATATTAATACATAAACACTGAATCTCATTAAAATTCAGCCATGAGAATTAAACAGTCAAGGCTTGATTTTGTACATTTTAACATTGTTTCATGTATTGATTGGCATACACTACAAAGGTCACATGGCATTCCTCTCATAATTATTTTTTAAATTAACATTGTAAAGTAAAATCATGCAAATGTGTAGCATGTGAAAATGGAAAAAAATGTACTATAACCATATTAGCTTTTCTGATAATTTTGTTCTGAAATACAGGCAGGCTTCATGTATACATAGACATGTAACCACAATCCTCACCTCCAAAAGACTGGAAGAAAGAGAAGATGTTTTGTAACCATCTAAGAGTCCCTGTAACCTCTGATTTTCCAACTCCAGCTGGAGTGCTCTGGTCTGAGCATCTGTGTTTAGTTGTTCATGAAGACTGTTTTCTAATGCTAAATGAGAAAGGAACGAACATGTTCTTTTGTGAGAAAATGTAGTTGATTTTAGTTTCCATATTTTTCATTTCAATTTAAGTAACAAATTTAGAAACCAAAAAGCTATATTTTACAACATTAGTGCTAAACAATACATTGTGAGAGAATATATTAAGTTAATAAATTAAGTTATATTGTTAATTCACTTTCATTTGTGAGGCAGCCAGATCGAAACAAACATTCACAACTGAGGACAAGAAACGTTTTTTTTAGTCAATAACATTTGAATGTAGTAGCGAGACTATTAATGGTCAAATATTACACATTAATGCACATTTGATAAGGTACAATAATGTTACCAAGTAACAATTACTTATACGTAGACAAACATGTTCACATGATAATACAGTGACATCATGTAAAGACTATCTATTAACACACCCACATGTTTGACATGTTAATATAATGGTATTTTCAGGAATCACTTCAGACTTTCATAACAAGCAAAAGTGAAATTTCTCTCCAGGTGCCAAGAGAAATATGTTTATGAAAATAAGGAGGCTTCAGATTTCTACATCAAGTGCATTCACGATTGAACAAAATTTTTTATTTTAATATATGTGTGTGTGTGTGTGTGTGTGTGTGTGTGTGCACGCACTAGTATGATTTGTCTACTCTGCTACAAACTAGTGCTTTACCACTATAATAAGGGTTGGAATGACAACTTCAGGAGGCACATTTATCTTGCTTACCCCCACGTGGTGGTACCTTATTTTAGGTTATGTTTTTCTTCTTCTTTAACTTAGACAGCAGTCACCTTCTCACAACTGTCTGCAAGCAGTGAAAAGCGATATAGGTGTAGGACATTGTGGGCTTGAGCACCCACATTTTACTCTCCTAATTTCTAGTTCTTTTGATTATTTTATTATTATTATTTATTTTTATGAATTTCTTCATGTGAGACTGGTGTACAGAGGTTAAGACTGATAGACGGTGTCTAGGTTTCCGCTAGCCATTAGCCACATCGCCTTTGGTGAAAAGAAACAGCCTGTGGCTAAAAAATCTAGTGTTGGTTTCGCCACAGTGGTGAAAGATAATAATTTTTTGGTCTTGGATGAATTTCCTTGATATATTCTGCTCAAGTTTCGGTCTTGAACAGCTTTCGTGGTTTTTAATCACTATCCATGCCATTAATGATGACAAATGGCCAGAGGCACCCCCCAGCAAGTTGAAGAGACAAGAAACGTCTTTAAAAACTACCACTGACTGTAATATATATTTTCTTCATATATGTATTTTTATGATTTCAGGGATATGACAACTAACAAATTAAATTTTAAAAAAATATATTATTCAGCTGTGCTAATGATTTCTTTTATTTTCATTTCTTATGCTACATGTCTGATTCTGCCCGTGGTACACAAACAGTAATCAGAGAAAACCTGACTTTCGTCAAACCAACATATGGTCTGTATCAAAGTGGAAATCCCAAGTTTCGTTTGACATGTGTTTGAATTGAGATCATGACAACTCCTAGATCAGATAAAAAGACGTCTACACAATTAGATACATAAAGTTTTTTTTCAAAAGAAGGTTGAAGCAACAACATCAACTGATGATGGGAAATCCACTTCCAGAAAAAAAGACAGCTCTGAAGAAACTGAAGCTTGCAGCAGTGATCAGACTGTCGGTGTGAAAAAAAAATATAGCCACGATTTTCACAGAGTTGTTAAAGAAACTTGGTTTTCACAGTTTCCTTGGCTGGAACGTGTTTCCTCAACAAAAATACATTTCATTGCAAATTATGCAGGGACAACAAGAAGACAAATATTTATGCTACCACTGGGAAAACTGCTACTAAGCCTAGAAAAGACAACTTGGTGAAGCATGCACGGTCAGAAGATCATCGCAATGCAGTAGCATCACAAGTTTTGAAGAAGGACATGTCAACTTCTGCTGTGAATGTGTATGTGGGGTGTAAAGGTGACATTCAGGCACAGATGACCACATTACTTGTACAAACAAAGGAAGCCATCGTGAAGTTTCATTCCCTCCTTTCATTACAAGTATTCAATGTAAGAATATTCTTCATTCTAGTATTAATAAGATACTCTGTTTTCTACAATATTTCCTTAAAACAAAAGGCAATTTGACAATTTTCTAAAAGTGAAACATTTTGAAAATATCTATCAAAAATTAAGTAGCTAGCCAACTCTTTAAAATATCTTTGTTTATTACTTTAATTGGTGGTCTTATTTCAAAACACAAGTTCTTATATATTTTTTAACAGAGAGTGGCCTCTCTAAAGAAACTACAGACTCAGTCACAAAGTGGAACAGAGAGCTTCATATACACCCACAGCCAGTCTCTGGATTATATTTACAGTGCCCTAAATCATGTAGTTCAGGATGAAATGCAGGCAGACTTTTGGGCATTGCCTTTCCCATTATTTGATCTTGAAGCAGATGAAGTAACTGATGCAGGAAACACCTCTATACTGATATACCTCTATATCAGGTATCTTTCATCATTAGGTGAGGTTACAAGTCAATTCCTTGCTGTGCATGAGCTGACCAACACTGGGGCTGATTCTATCTACAACACAATGTGATCAGTCATGGCAGATCGAGGATTGTTTGGACTTGCAACTGATGGTGCAAATGTCATGGTGGGAATAAAAACAGGTGTTGCTACAAAATTTAAGGAGGAATGCCCATGGATAATAACAAGTCATTGTTTGGCACACAGATTACAGTTGGCAGCTGAAAAGGCAGCAAACCAGGTGCCATACCTTGTGAAGTACATTTTAGTTTTAAACCAGTTTGCAAAAAGCCTGAAATATTTTCCCAAGTTGTGTCAGGTTCTGGAAGAGAGCAAAGCACTGCATGGAGAGAAAAGTAACAAAATCAAGCAAGTGTTTTTCACACGATGTCTCTCTTTTAATGATTCCGTCCAAGCACTAGTCAACTGTATTGCATCTGTGATAAGCTACCTGCAGGTCGTAGCAATAGAACGTGGTACTCCAGGCCAAGCCTTGCTACATGGTCTAGTCCAGCAAATGTCATGTTACAGCTTTGTTATGATGACACATGACACTGTTGGCATTCTTGGACTTTTGACAAGATCTCTACAGAGAGCTGATTTATCTTATGATCAGGCTACAGCAATTATTGATGGGTCAATTCTGTCACTGGTACACATCCCTGGTCCTAACACACAGACTACACTGAAGGAACTCCCACAAGCTCCTGATGCCAGTGGTTACACTTCTTACAGAGGCCATGACAAAGATATTGATAAACAATGTGAAAAGTAGAGATCAACTGCTGAGTCATTTGTTGAAGAGGTGGTCACAAGACTACAAGTAGCATTCCCAGACACTAACATCATGTCATTTTTTTCAATATTTAGCCCATGTCACAACAGATCAGTATCTGATAAGGATGATCTGAAGAAACTCATCCAGCACTTCTTTCCTTTCATCAATGAGAATGAGGCACTGATTGAATGGCTACTACTGAGGAACATAATGGAACAGGATGCTCACAAAAACAGAAACATGAAGAGCTTCTGCAAGAAATACATCCACCAGACCCATCAAACTTTTCCAAATCTGTCTGAGCTTGCAGCAATTGGATTAACAATTCCAGTTACATCTGTTGACTGTGAGTGGGGAATTAGCAGGTACAACAGCATCAAAACAGGTGCCAGGAGCAGCCTGTCTGTGGCCAAGACAGAAATGTTACTGAACTTATCCATGAAGTCCAAACCTTTACATCATTTTACCTTTGTCTTTGTGAGTGACTCAGTATCTGAATGCAGAGTCAGACATGGGTACCATTTCCTTTTGAAGAAATGTGCTTCGGACCTCAAGTATCAACTTCTACCACATCTTCTGTTGAGATGATTTGGCTGAAGAGCTGCCATTGGATTTATCTACTTACTAGTCATGCTACTGTATTCTAGTTTTAAGTCATTTTTTGTTTCTGTGTTATTTTGAGAAATGTACCTCTTTATTTTCCTCTTTATCATGTTTATTTTATTTTGTTTTTTTTAGGCAGGGAAAATTGCTGGAGAATAAAAAGATAGTACAAAACTTAAGGTCTTGTAGACTTTCACATAATTACAACTATTTTTTACTGGATAGAATTAATGCGTATTAAAAGCCACGCACTACACAGTTTTTGGCGACCTAAAATTGTGGCTAAACAACTGTCACTGTGGCTAAAAGAAAATTACTTTGTTTAGCCACAGTGGCTAAGAGAGTTATTTTTCTAGTGGAAGCCCAGGGTGTATCCCCACTGCAATGTATGTTCTACCTCCACAGTCATCTCCAAAACCTAGGGTACATTTTATATCTCACATAATCTGTACCTTTTGATTTCTTTTTGGGCTTATTTTTTGTTTATTACAATACACACACACACACAGTTTGAAGCATTATTTTTTTAAACATATTTAGCAATGAAAAGAAACAGATTTGGTAAATATATACAAACATAAAAGTCACCTTGTAAGTATATATCATTTTATGACAAAAAGTGTTTTCCACTCAATAACCCCTTGTAAATAAAGGCCATACACTACAGTAACCAGTCTACTTGGAATATTTACTAGCAAGAGTGTTGGATACACAAGACTTCTTAGCTTAACAGTTTAGTTTATTTAGTGATTATTTAGTTTTCATACTAACCGTTAAAAGAATACTTTCAAAGAAATAGGTGTGAGAAGTTTTATTACATAACTCTGTATGAATCATATGTTGTGTACACAGCTTCACTGTTGTTCTAGGCTATTGTAATATTTTTGGCATCATCTTACTTGAACTTCCCAAATTTTTCCCATGAATACTGTTGTCATTAGAGGGTTAGATATTTCTAGAGTTTTCTTTGATACATCATAAATACATGCAGACTTTGTATTCTAAAGTAATAACACATGCTTGTGTAAACTTAGTGCTCTAAAGTAATTAAATCCCCTGTGTAGAGTTCTGAAGTAATTAAACCTACCTGTGTAGACTATACTGAAAAGGAAATAATTCAAAGTTCTGAACACAACTGTAGTAACCAACAGGGTAACGTAATTGAATTTACTGCAAACTCTTTAGTTGGAAACAGAGTAGAGAAAAATTATTCCCCTTGACAATTGGGTTCCAAAGGAAATGAACCAAACTATGTGGGGTTTTGATAAGAAAATAGAATTATTATATATTTAAATATAACTGTGACATCCTATAGTATACAGAGTTTTTGACCTGTTTTGAATATATATTATTTTAAAACAAGTGGATTGCAGGCTGTTCATTTATTGTTCAAATTGATCACCAACAAGTCACAGACACCTACCGTAAAAGAATCCCAGCCATATAAAAAATCTGATAGGGATACACATTTATACCACAAACCATAAACAATATCAATACTTCTCTCTAACAATGTTATTGATCACCCTTATAACTAATAGAAAAGGCAAACTGTATACTGTCGCATCTAGTCCAAAGTTCAGTTCAGGATGAAGGTAGGTTACCTGTCAGGGCTTTAAATAAAACAGAACATAAAAAACTTTTCAAAATAAATATGTAAAAGAATAATGAAGTATGCCATAGTGTCAGAGCATTCACCAAGGACAGGAACACTACTGTCCCACAAGCAATGTGATGTGTTGGCAAGGTGTACTACAAGATCAGCAAAGGTGGCTAAAGAAGAGAACTTGGAAACTAAGGATAGTAATGTAGAATGTTAGTGCAATGACTGGAAGGAGCAAAGAACTAGTAGATGCACTAAAAAAAGAAGAGTGAAGATTGCATTTATTTGAGAGACCAAATGGAAAGAACAAAGTACTAAAGAGATAGGTATGAGCTACATATAGTTCTATTCAAAATAAAGGAATGGAACTGAAATTGTATTAAATAAAAAATTTAAGAGGAACATGACTGAAGTATAAAACACATTGGACCAACTAATTTGTGTGAAGGTAAAAAATGAGGAAGTGTTGCTGAATACAGTGTGTAACAGATTTAGTATTATGTATTTATTTTATTATCAATGTTTATTTTAGTTAAAATTCCCACCAATTCTATAAATTTGAAGAAGATTCTCAAGTGTAAGAATCAATAATAATGTTTTACAAAAACAATAATGTATCTTCAAATACTGTTGCCAAATGAACATTCGAAAATCTCACCCTAAAAATTTATAAATTGAAGCACCAAGAGACAGTTGTATATTGTTGGTTAGTTAGTATAGTTAGTATACTATAAACCTTGTAAGCTACAATGGTGATTAATGCTTATCAATTGGGAAACTACAAATATTTGACCAGAAGCATTTACAGATTTCATTCATCACAAACCATTTAACTTCATTGAATTAACTTTGGATATTAGTATTTATACAAAGACATCAGATATTTTTTGTCAGAAAAACTCGCATGTGAAGAAGCAAGCTAGCTTCCTGTCAAATGAAGCATGCCTGTGAATCAACACATAATTAATTTGCTCATTGTGAACTGTTGATAAAATATTCACTTCCAGACCAGATAGAAGACTCAGTATTGTTTGTAAGTTTGAAAACTTTTGCTTATAAATAATTAGTCATTATTACAAACTGTACGGTTGTTTTTATATTGAAATATATCTGTGTTAAGTATGCAGATAGTGTAATGTTAGACAAACTAATCTGGAAATGTTGCAGTGGATTGACCTGGATAATTATGAGATGCAACTGATTGATTTACAAAGCAGCTCAATCCGGAGGCAAAAATTTGTCGACTTTAGAGCAGAACTAGAAAATATTGAAAGAGATCAGTTAGTGACTGGAATAACACAGAATATTAGGTTCTGAAACTGTGGTATTCTGTTCCTGAAACTTTTAACTGTCTGAAAAACCTTGCCTTGGCAGTATTAACAGTTTTTTCATTAACATGTTTATATGAGTCATTATTTTCAGTGATGAACTTTTTAAAGTTTAATTATAGGGACAGACTTGCTGATGAAACTAGTGTTGCATGTATAGCTCTCAAAACAACCAAATACAAGCCTCATATATAATATGTCATCGTTGGTGCAGCAGCAAAAGTCTCACTGAGAGTAAAATATGATTATTTTCCTTTCCTTGTTTTTATTTTTATGTGACATTATATGAACCAAAGCCTATCATTTCACAAAATGCTTTCTGTTAATAATAAAACAACAAATAAACATAAATAAGCAAGAGGACTCTTTCCATTTCCTTTAAAAATAAAAAACAACAACAACCAGGATTTACTTTCACGCGTATGATGCACCTGGAAGTGTGAAACATATTAGGCAATATCATGTCCCAAATCAGAGACCCCAAGATCTCTAATCCAAGATGTTAGGCTATGCTTGGGTCTTTAATATTGTTAAAAGCATCATTTTAACACAACAAAGACTAAAAATATTTTGAATGGTTTATAATCTTAAACTTCAAAAGAATAGTTTCACAGATATTGTTTTTTTTTTTAATATAATATTATGATTTAACTCACATGGGGAATCCGATAAACTGTGGTTCTTCATTCTTTCTTCGACTTCACTCACTTCATCAAATGCTAGTTTCTTTTCCATCTGCAGTGTTGCATTTTCCTCCATTAACTCATGAAGTTTTATTCTGTGTGCATCTCTCTCCTGCATATTAGTAAATGTAGATTAATACATGTATGAGTTTTCCTAGATGTACCCTGAGGTTTTTCTGGTAGTGTACCAAGAACAAATTTTTATGTCTGTTATTAGAGTTTTCCTAGATGTACCCTGAGGTTTTACTGCTAGTGTACCAAGAACAAATTTTTATGTCTGTTATTATTTTATCTTTGTAACAATCACATTCACTTATACAGTGAACAAAATGTTAAAAACATCTGAATAAAGTGCTACAAAGTTACTGAAGTTTCTTATAAACATTTTCCCATTAGTACAGGTTAAAGTATAAAACGGTTGTACCATCTGTGAGCACCATGTAGTGACAACATACAAAGACAAACAATTTAGATAAATGATAAGGTTAACCTTAACAAGTGACAAAAAATTTCACGTCCATGCAAAAGAGACAGTCACTGCCATGGTAACTATTAGAAAGAGATTAGAAAATGTGGCAATAGTTTTGATGATTCAATAGAGAGAGAGAAAATATTACTATTTATTAAAATTCCCCACCTGTTACTTCAGTATTGAGAGAAGTGAAGCAAATACTTCTATTTTCTCAGATTTTTAATAACAAACACTATATATTAAATAGAAAGTCTTTCATGTTAACATTTAAGTACGTTATTTGTTGTATAATTGTCATGTAAGAACCAACATCGATTTCAGACACTGTTTCAGATGTTTTCATTATTTCCAAATTAATAATAAATGTTTACCTCACATAGTTCATCAATACGTGCTAGATATTTCAAGACGTCACTTTCAAGTTCCACAACTCTCTCTGCCCTCTTTCGGCTGGTGTCCAGTTGCTCTTCCAATAAGTCTTTAGTGTCATGAAGAATTCTGTTATCTTCCCGAAGCTCCTACACAGAAAAATCTCAGTTCATCCAAACAAACATTTACTAACTTAATACTGACCATTTGCAGGTAACTCCTCTGTTAACTGACTTACAATACTTCACTAATTACTCAACAAAATGCATTTCGTTTTTCACTCAACACAATTTCTTGTTTCTCAAAATCACAAAGGACCTTAACAATTGTTTCAGAAAAATATGATAAGAAATAATAGTTTTTTCTTCATTTATATATTTTCACCCGAGAATAATTTTGTTTTATCTTTAAATTACTCAGTACAGAATAGGATTACACTATGTAACAAAATTTTTACTTTTCCTTGTTCGTGAGCAGAAAGTGTTATTTCCCAATTGTTTATGCCTAAAGTACTTTCTGTACTTTTACAACATAAGCAATTAAGAAATAACACATATTATCCAGGAACAAAATTTGTGTTGCACAATGTTATTTGTTACACATTACGTTACACCACATAAAGTCCCACATGTTAACGTTCCAATGTTGTTTAGTTCTCAGTTTTAAGATGGCAACTTTATTAATTTTGTGACAGATCTGTAATATTATCATATGAAAAAGCTAGAATTTTAAAAGGACTAAGGAAGACCAAATGGCACATGAAATAGTTTCCAAACTTTTATAGAAAATATAAGAGGTATGGCAACTGACTTTAGTTAAAGTAAAAGAAATCCACCAGTCTCACAGTATAGAACTTTCTTTCATGAAGGAAAGTAAAACTAAAAATATGAAATATTAACTGATACCCAGAAGAGTATAGTTAGAGATAAAAGTATTTTTACTATCAAAGTTATACAAAAGCACTACTTCACAAACAAGCATGAATAATACACCATTTTCCACTCAAAGATTGATTCATAACCTTTTAATTATATGTTTAAAAAAACAAAAACACTATCACATTCTCTCATCCAATATCAAAAGTGTGATTAACACAATTTATTCTGGTTTAAAAAGCAAAATAATAATATAGCAAATGGATCTACAGAGGATCATGCAAGTAAAAATGGCTGGTACGGATAGAGAAAGCACCATGTAGAAGAGAGGACAACGTGTCAACCTTCTTTAGTCATTGTCAGGTTCACAAAGAAGGAAAGGGTTACTCAATGATAGCTGACCACATGTTTGAAGGGGGTTGTGTAATTGAGTGTAGGAATGTAGAGGGCATGCTTAGATGTTGGATATATTTATTAATATAGGTATAAAGGTGTTTCTTTGTATTGGTTTATTTTGGGCTTCAGCTGTTGTATAAGTGAGGCTTCTTTAATTTTGCATTTGTTTATACCTATATTAATAAATATATCCAACATCTAAACACGCCCTCTACATTCCTACACTCAATAACACAACTGCCTTCAAATACACAGTCAGCTATCGGTCAGTAACCTTTTCTTTCTTTGTGAACCTGACGACGACCGAAAAAGGTCGAAATGTTGTTCGCTCCTCTATATAGTGCTTTCTCTACCCATACCAGCCGTTTTTACGTATATAATTTTCTCTGCAAATGGGTTTTCTTGTCATCACATATCTACAGAAAAGTATTATAGCGAGCAGAGGTATTGCGTATATAGGCACATAAAAATGTGAATTTAAACTAGGAAATCATACTCCATAAAGCCTAAAACCTACAACAATCTTCAATTACATCAACATGAAAAATCTATCTTGGACAAAAAAAATGTTGAACATTCCAAATAATTCAAATTCAATCTACTTAAACATTAATGTTTTTAGAACACTGCAAAAGAGGGGTGAAAAACTTAATGGGACAATTGTCAGGCCAAAAGTTAATAGATCAAGAATTAAGAAGTTTGTTAAGATAGGATCAATGAATAATGTAGTGCAACCTTAGTTTTCACAGTAATATTTACTTCATTGTTTAGTTTAAATAAGCAGGAAATCTTGTTGAAATTGAGCTGCTTTCCAAAACTGTTAACCTTAGCAAGAAGATAAAAAATGTCAAACTGTAACTACTCATGTTAAAAAAGTATAAATGTACCTCAACTCTCGACTTATAGAACTCCAGTTCCGTAATTTTGTCACGATATCTCTGGACCTCATTTTCAAGCTGGTCTAATTTCTGTGTCTGGAAAAAAAAAAAAAAAACTTTGGAAAATACATCTTTCCCCAATAGCACAATATTCTGGTGGAAATACCGATATATTTAACCTTTCAACATCGAACAGCACATTATCAAAACACCATTCGTGACTTTGAACAAATAAGACTAGAGGAAATGAAACTAGTCAATGATACCAACACTTTATTAATGCATTTATTACCCCAAAGTACAAAATTCCTTTTTGAGTTAATAGTGAAAGACTCATGAATCTTTGTATTCAGTCTGGATATGCTAATTACTGAGCCACACCTAGCCAATGTTTTTAATATTTTGCATGCATTTTGATTAAGTGTCTCAAATTATGAAATAATTTTCAAATAAATTTGTGTGTAGAACTGTGTTTGTATTTCAGTATCTTTTTTAATGGTTGTTACTGTCAGGTGATTTATTTTTAGTTACTGAAAAATCAGGTCCCAGAAAGTCTTGAAGATAATTGTGATCACCTGTATTTTAATTAAAAATTATATATATACACACACACTAAAAGTTTAATTAACTAAGAATAAACAAAAAATGTTAAATATTGTAACTCTTTTATCCTTAGCCATACAATTATGGGCACCCCTGTACTATATATGTCATGAAATTTTATTTTGTAAATTCAAAGCAACTAAGCACCTTTAGTGTAAATTTAAATTAATAAAATCAGAAATGTACATTACTGTTTAAAGTTTTATATTATTTAAGTTTTAATTTCTTTATTTCACAAGAAACCAGAAAAAAAATCTCAAACTTTAGTTTCGTACACAATTTCAAAACATTTTAACTTGAAAATGACCTGACTATACTAAACCTTTTGTACATAGAAAGAATCTAGGTTGTGTGCCTTGTTTTCACATTCTTCACATGGTTCTTACGGGATGTTGGGAAAAAATAAATTTTTTGGAACTCCTGACAGGTGACATACCCACTTTCTCTACACATAGTTGCAATTTTTTAGCTACTTATACTTAGTTGAATAAGATGTCTGTAACCAGTAGAAAGACCACATACTGAAATTTCATCCAACAGTTAGTTTAAAACTGGTATGAATAATTTCACAAAGAACTTATCAAACTGTCTTAACATTGTTTCTGCTTTGCCCTCCTAGTGCTTCAGCATTGTTTCTCACCTATAAATATGCTAGTTAGATTGACAATTAAATTTCATTTAGGTTTTAGTTTTATATTTTTACTTAATTGTGTGTTAGTTATACTTCAAAATGTATATTAGAAAAGTTTAATATTTTTTTTAAAACATAAGCTAAACTGCTTCAGTTTATTTAGGTTAGCATAGTAGGCAAATGTCTCAATGTTCTGAGAAAGGCTAAAGTTTCACTGTCAAGAACACCCCAAGAATGTCTATTGATGTGTGTGTCACAATAAGCAATAATGCTGAAGAATAAGAAAGGAAATGAACAGTCAAAAATGAACTGTGTGTTAAAAAGTAAAAACTTAACACATTAACTCCCAAGCCTATTTTGCCAATACTTTCCAGGATTCCTCTAGTCATTTTACAATTACTTTTTTAGGAAGAGTGTATATGTGGCCGTTGTGATCCAGCCACTAAGTGGTCCTTTAAAAAAAAATATAGAGCATGACTCTTCAATGGGTCTTACTGGAAGATTATCATGACCCACTGGTGGGTGTCATGTGGGAGCCAACATTTAATAATTAAAAATATAACCAAAGAAAACTTTCAGGATCATTTAACAAAAAATCAAGAAGTTGTGTAAATTTTGTCTGTTTTTAACTTTAAACATTTCACTACACAATGCATTGATAATAATACTCCAAACACCCAGTCTGAGTGCAAAGAACCAGAATAAAAAAATAACAAATCTTTAATTAAAATTCTTAAATAAAACAATCTCAGTCTTTGTGTACAAAATACTTGTAATCTTTAACAAAATCTTACCAACTGTTGTGAAGATCTTAAAGTTCAGAGTTGTTCTTAAGTATTATTGAAATGTATTGTTCTCCACAAGGCAAATGGTTTCAAACCATAAACATACAAGTTAACAACAACATTATAAAAATAGCTACTATACTGAAAAACAAACAACAAATAAATGTGCAAGAACTGTATCATTGTTTTCTTTTAATAAAATCATGAATTATGCTGTTTGAAAGTTTGACATAAAGTTACCTTTTCTTTCAGAATATCAATTTCATCTTTGTAAGCCTTGGCTGCTCTGGCACTTTGTAATAGTTCCACATTCTGTAAAATCATACAATAAACAGGAACAAAAATGAATCATATAAAACCATTAGGGAAATTGTACAGGTTACTAAAACTGCATAGCTAGGCTGCTGTAAATATCAGCACAGATGTTGATGAAGTTCTGCCATACATCAGTCCCTCCTTTTCTAGTTAGAATACTGAATAACTAGGTTGTCATAAACATCAGTGAAAACACTGAGTTAGGTACTGAACAACTACACTGTTGTACATGTCAGCCCAGTCACCGAGCCAGTTCTTCCGTACATGTCAGCCCAGTCACCAAGCCAGTTCTTCCGTACATGTCAGCCCAGTCACCGAGCCAGTTCTTCCGTACATGTCAGCCCAGTCACCGAGCCAGTTCTTCCGTACATGTCAGCCCAGTCACCGAGCCAGTTCTTCCGTACATGTCAGCCCAGTCACCGAGCCAGTTCTTCCGTACATGTCAGCCCAGTCACCAAGCCAGTTCTTCCGTACATGTCAGCCCAGTCACCAAGCCAGTTCTTCCGTACATGTCAGCCCAGTCACCGAGTCAGTTCTTCCGTACATGTCAGCCCAGTCACCGAGTCAGTTCTTCCGTACATGTCAGCCCAGTCACCGAGTCAGTTCTTCCGTACATGTCAGCCCAGTCACCGAGTCAGTTCTTCCGTACATGTCAGCCCAGTCACAGAACCAGTTCTTCTGTACATGTCAGTCCAGATGTTGAGTGAATTACATTACTAAATAACTAATACATGTCAGTCCAGATGTTGAGTGAATTACATTACTAAATAACTAATACATGTCAGTCCAGATGTTGAGTGAATTACATTACTAAATAACTAATACATGTCAGTCCAGATGTTGAGTGAACTACATTACTAAATAACTAATACATGTCAATCCAGATGTTGAGTGAATTACATTACTAAATAACTAATACATGTCAGGCCAGATGTTCAATGAATTACATTACTAATACATGTCAGTCCAGATGTTGAGTGAATTACATTACTAAGTAACTAATACATGTCAGTCCAGATGTTGAGTGAATTACATTACTAAGTAACTAATACATGTCAGTCAAAATGTTGAGTGAATTACAATACTAAATAACTAATACATGTCAGGCCAGATGTTGAATGTATTACATTACTAAATAACTAATACATGTCAGTCCAGATGTTGAAGGAATTACATTACTAAATAACTAATATATACCAGTCCAGATGCTGAACGAATTACATTACTAAATAACTAATATATGTCAGGCCAGATGTTGAATGAATTACATTACTAAATAACTAATATATGTCAGGCCAGATGTTGAGTGAATTACATTACTAAGTAACTAATACATGTCAGTCCAGATGTTGAGTGAATTACATTACTAAGTAACTAATACATGTCAGTCCAGATGTTGAGTGAATTACATTACTAAGTAACTAATACATGTCAGTCCAGATGTTGAGTGAATTACATTACTAAGTAACTAATACATGTCAGTCCAGATGTTGAGTGAATTACATTACTAAATAACTAATACATGTCAGTCCAGGTTCTGAGTGACTTACTATTTTAAGAAAACAAAACTGTTAGAAAAAGAATGGTATGTTATTACATTATAACTGTATACTTCAACTTATAATTGCACAACATTGCTGTGGCAGTTCCTTTATCACAAGTATAGATTTCTTCAAGGTAATGCATAATTACATATAAAACTGATTTGGTTTGAAATCAGGAAACTAAATAACCAGATGTCAGTTCACTACCTCATGTTTTGATTTCTCTAAAGCTTCTTTAGTCTCTTGTAAGTCTTCCTTCAGTTCATTGACACATTCAGTCTTCTCCACACTGTAGAATTAAATATAAATATCCCATGAGCCAAACCTGTGTCTGTTGCAAAAACATTCTTATGACTAGTACTGCATAAAAATCACAAGAAAACTAAATCATCTAACTCTCTCAAAGTTTCTGTTTGTAACCTAAATCAAAATTTAGTCTATAAGTCAATAATGTATAAATCATCAATAACGAAACAATGAGAAAACCACAACAGAGCTACAAATTAAACAAATCTATACTTCTGTTTTAGAAGCCATACCATTCTTGTTGAAGCTTCCTTAGACGAGACTTGACTTCTGCTAGTTCAACTACGAGGTGAGATTTTTCAGACTTGATGACAGATGCGCTGTTAATATGAGCCTCTTGTTCCAGGACTAGATTAATAACCCTCTAGAAGACATTAGAAATTATTATCTGTTAACTCTATTGAGTCTGGTGGATCAAAGTCTACCTTTCAGAAAGTTATATTCAAAATTCAGTTGAACACCTTTATTATCTATTTATATCAATAAATTGGCATCAAGGTGTAGTTCATATTTCAACATAAGTTTCATCTTTTTATTATCAAAATGAAACAGGATAGCCTCTCATTCTTCACTTCTTTGTTTCTAATTGTCCATTTTAAATTTCTACCACTTTATGATATTCTCAATCTGCCACTAATTACATGTTTATACTATAACTATTTGTGTAAGGAAGAAGGTTACACTAACATAATAGTAAATTGACACAACTAACAACCACAATGAAGTTATTTCAGCCTGTCGAATCTTTAGTGTGTTCACCATAGACAGATCACTTAATTAAGTTTATAAATCACAGTTTAACAGTTTTACTACTGTATATTTTGCTAAGCCATAATATAAAGTTATATCTTCCAACCTTCATACTTTACTGTGATATAAACACGTGATATAAAGCCAAACCCACATGCTTCTCTTATCCTACTCTGGGTTACCAAAAAATGACATTTGCTACTGTATTATTCATAAACTATACTGCTGTTCACTAGCTTCCTTAAGAGGTTAATTTGTTCAGGCATCAGGTTAGAAAAGTTTAGCCTCACTTTCAACACTTCCCTTTGTGACACTTCACTTTCAACACTTCCCTCTGTGACACTTCACTTTCAACACTTCCCTCTGTGACACTTCACTTTCAACACTTCCCTCTGTGACACTTCACTTTCAACACTTCCCTCTGTGACACTTCACTTTCAACACTTCCCTCTGTGACACTTCACTTTCAACACTTCCCTCTGTGACACTTCACTTTCAACACTTCCCTCTGTGACACTTCACTTTCAACACTTCCCTTTGTGACACTTCACTTTCAACACTTCCCTTGTGACACTTCACTTTCAACACTTCCCTTTGTGACACTTCACTTTCAACACTTCCCTTTGTGACACTTCACTCAACCAACTAAAATATTTTTTACCCTGTTTACTGCTTAGTTAAGAAGACAATTAAATTACAATAGTTTTAAAACATTCTAATCTTTGTGAGTGATATCTTTGTTATAAATTGCATATTTAAAATAAAATTAATTATATTTTTACCAACAACACTACCAAAAGGTAGGCCCACAGTGTTCCATCATGCATCACACGTCCAGACATACGTATTACATTTTATGTACGTATACGTCTTATATTTATTGCCATGAAATGAAATGTAGAATCTATAAATTTATAAAGGTAAGAAAACTCATCAGAAAAATGTATTAAATACTAAAATTTATTGTAATACTCAATGTCTTAGTACAAGCACGTAATGTTGTGTTAATATAATTAATTGTCGGGAGTACACTGGAGTACGTATCTCAATCATTTATTTACACAAAGCTGTTTAATTATGATAAGTGGCTTTTCTAGATAGTCCGAGAAAGTCCTAATGTAACTGTAAAGCAACGAAACTAAATAAACCTGGATTGGAAAAGTCCATTAGCTTTAACATTAAATATAAATACTATATTACAATATGTAAACATGTTATAAAGATAAATATCATTTTAAAATTTTTCCAAGTTTTCATTTTACACAACATTACTAAAGTTACTAGTTAGAATAAAGAAAATAATATTACATAAGTTTTGTTGAGAAAAAAACAGCATTTGATATTTATTTAAATGTTTGTAGGGTTTGTGCAAATGAAATATGAAACAGTATTTTTATTCTTAAGATGAAAATCTTTATACTGATCCAGCAGGGGCTTTGTAAATCCACAGATATATCTGTAAGAGTAACTCATTAAAGAATTTGAGTTTTTGGGTACAACAAATTCATAATGGTCACTAAAGGCTTACTCACTTTTGTGAAGATATATTAAGTATATTCAGTTAAACAAAATATCGTTTCACAGTTACAAATTTAGTCAAAATGTCTGAACCACTTGTTGTACATTTACCATGTGCCCATTGTTCAAGGACTAGATTAATAACTCTATAGAAGAAAATGGAATTTTAGTATCTTTAGTAGTATTAATAACAACAACAAAACAACAATCACAATCCCAGTTTCTATCGCACTAAAAACAATGTCCTTTTTTACAACAGGGATACTCTGATTAAACATGTTTCTTAAGTTAATGAAAAATTTCATTTTTAAAAATAGGTTTTAAAATTAAATCTCTCAAAATTGACAGCTCGATATTAAACAATTAATACTGAAGCGTGCACATACAAATATGTATATTACAAAAAATATTTACTTTTAATAAGTAGAACTTCTATAACAGACACATGCAGTTAATATTACTTAGTCCTAACATTCACAATGTTTAAATCAATCATATTTAATAACTAAAAAATTGCACCGTAATTTCTCCATTGATCCACGTCTACTTTCATAACTACCTAATCTAAACACACATTCACTAAGGATATTGTTTACCTTTAATACAATACACAATATTTTGTACAACATAATAAATATACCTGTAGTAACTCATCTCGTTCTTTTGTTAGTCTCTGAATATGTTGTTCAAGCAACATTAAAACCTGTTCATCACCAGAATTTTTATCCAAGTCACTATCCAATGTCCAGACTGCCTCAGGATTGTCAGTAACCTAATTTATATAAATAAAAGTCAAGCGCCTCAGTGAAAACAAATTAAAATAATGTGCATTTGAAACAAATGTTGCTGAACGATTATGTGCTTCCATATATGAACATCTTCATAGCACCCTGTACTACATACCTGATTTTAATATGCTATACATTTAACTGATTTAAAACTTAAGAGAAATGCAATACTTATAGTCAAAGTGATCAAGTGTATTAGATTTTCATAAGTTATTCAACATGTCTTATCTTACACAAAAACTAGTGTGATGCTGTCATACACAACTGTCTTAAGTCTGTACCAGTCATTATTGACAAGAAATTGAAATCTACCCATTCTAAGTTTTTCATGCAAGTACATATTGGTAAATAATGGATGATTTTGTTTCTTTTGTCCAATACAGCTAGAAATGTTCTATTAAAATAACAAAAGGTAAGAGAATTAGCATCCTTTGATAGAATCCCAAAACACATTTTTGTATAGTGCTCGTTGTACTTTCAGAAAAATTGAAAAATATCTTAGCAGTTCACTGTAAAAGAAAAACTGTACAGGTACAAAGAAATCCAGTTTTATAATGTTAAATAAGGAATAAGAAATGTTACATATTTAAAAAAATCAATTCTCTGAAAAACTGAAATAAAACTACAAAAAAACCTGGTTCACAACACAACTAAGACAGGAATAGACAAATTTTCAAAAATGCTGTAAAAATGTTGCCTCTGGGGTAGAATAGCAGAAAGATAGCCCTTGTTCCACAAAGCTGTGAGAGACTATCTTTTACAAAAAAGAAAAGTATCTCTGGAACAGTAAGCACAAATACTTTTGATACTGTTTGGTTCCAACTAACATGTATACGTTCAGAGTCAATGACAGTTTACGAGACTTAAACATTTAGGAAATTATGTAAAAATTTGAAGAGCAAAATAAGTAAACGTGTTTCCACATTTCACAAGCCCAATGGAATTATGGGTCAAGAAATAGAACACTGTACATCAGTCCAACACGAGAAAAGTTGATTTGAAACAAGTTCACGTTTCAAACAGATAATGATTACAAATATACTTCTAAGAAAGGTTGGGTTTATAGGGTAAAGAAAAAAATAAGACAAGGAGACATCCAATGAATGGATTCATCACCCCAAGGACAAGACCTTAACTATGTAGAACAAATCTGATATCTGTTGGACTATACGTCTCAAACAGAATATTCACTGACACAGCTTTGCAAACACAGGAATCCAAGGACTCCAGAATAAATATAAACACAAAGAGGAACATTAAATATCAGAAGCAAAGAATGGTACATTACAATAAAATTTCTAATCATTTCCTGTAAGATTAAATCTCTATATTTAAAAGATGCTTTCTATAGCAAATAAAGTTCATAAAATGTTTTCATAAATTTGACAACTGTGTGTATATTTCTTCATACATTCCTGTAACACATGTGCGAAAAATCGACTGAAGTACAGATATGCATGCTGAGTTTGAGATCTCCCATAAAATAATTTTACTATGTCTAACCAAATAATGCTGTAAGTGTCAGTCCATCTGTTGAGTGGGATACTAGCTAGTACTACTAAACTAGACTACTGTATGTGTAAGTACCAGTTGAGAGAGATACTAACTAGTACTACTAAAGTAGACTACTGTATGTGTAAGTACCAGTTGAGAAGGATACTAACTGGTACTATTAAAGTAGACTACTGTATGTGTAAGTACCAGTTGAGAGGAATACTAACTTACCAATAGTATTAAACTAGTCTGCTGTACATGTCAGTCAACCTGTTAAGAGGAATAACTTGCCTACTAGTACTACTAAACTAATCTACTGTATGAATCAGTCAATCTGTTGAGAGGGATACTAATGTTACCTACCTGCTGAACAAACTAAACTACAAGGTTACCTACCTGTTGTACAAACTAAACTACAAGGTTACCTACCTGTTGTACAAACTAAACTACAAGGTTACCTACCTGTTGTACAAACTAAACTACAAGGTTACCTACCTGCTGAACAAACTAAACTACAAGGTTACCTACCTGCTGTACAAACTAAAGCACAAGGTTACCTACCTGTTGAACAAACTAAACTACAAGGTTACCTACCTGTTGAACAAACTAAACTACAAGGTTACCTACCTGTTGAACAAACTAAACTACAAGGTTACCTACCTGTTGAACAAACTAAACTACAAGGTTACATACCTGTTGAACAAACTAAACTACAAGGTTACCTACCTGTTGAACAAACTAAACTATAAGGTTACCTACCTGTTGAGCAAACTAAACTATAAGGTTACCTACCTGTTGAACAAACTAAACTATAAGGTTACCTACCTGTTGAACAAACTAAACTATAAGGTTACCTACCTGTTGAACAAACTAAACTATAAGGTTGCCTACCTGTTGAATGTACTGAACCATTGCATGCTGAGCATCAAGGTCCAAAGTTTTGATTGCCTCTATGAAGTTTTCCTTCTGTTCACATTGGACTGCAGCACCCAAAATTAGTAATATTAACTGTTTCATGGCCACAACACTTTGTTCTGCAAATTTAAAAGTATCATTGTTAATCTCCAGTAGTTTTTAATGAAAGAAAAAACAGATTTTATATAAAATGTATAAAACAGTTGGAATAAAATTATTCAGATAAGTTATAACAAAGAAAACTAATTAAAAATGGTCATATGACAAACTTTCTGGAAGAATCATGAATCAGCAATCCCTGTTGAGGGTAAGTAGTTCTTCAAACCACATATTAGTTTATGCAATGTCAAACTTGGTAATAAGACATGTAAAACGCTAAGCAGAAAAGAAAAGCATAACATTTTGAGGCTATCTTATCCTACACTTGGTGTTTATGCCAATCTGTGGGAAGTAGCAACTTTCTCTCTCTGACATATCAAACCAAAACTGAAACCATTACAACCAGCAAATATTTATTACGCACTGTGTTAAAAATAGACTTACATGAGAATCATTCAGGAGAGTACAAAATGGAAAGTTAGTCTATAATCCTTATTACTATGTACAAATAACCAGTAGAACTTTCTCAGCTGTTACGTGCAGATAATTTTGGTTTCCCACAAAACATATACTTTACAAAACAATTCAACACCTATCTCACAGTTAAAAATAAATAATACACACTAAAGTTTTAGTTCTTGAAATAAAATTTGTGAAAGTTATCTTATTCAAACATGAATGAATGTTTTTTTTAAATACTTCTCTCCTTGATGTACCATTTCAGTAAACTTTTCATCTAAACTATACATAATAATGAAATAGCCTCTGCACTACTACCGTGAACAAAAACACGATAACATTCCAATAACGCACTATTTCTTACCAACATTTGGGTTCTTCACAATAGACAGTATGTCTGGGAGAGGCATTAGGAGTAACTGTCCCAGTACACTCTGAAATAAAACCAACTATGTCTTTAAACATTATTTAACTAAAAACAGCATACTGAAAATCAAAGTTCAAGAGAAGTAATACTTCAATTATGAAATTATTCTTTTTAATGGCAATAAGAAATAGATTAATAGCAACATCTTTACAATATCAATGAACAGGTTTTCTGTTTTATTGTGCCATACATGTAATATGCAGTTCTCTTGAATTAACTCAACAATAAACAAGTCCTAATGATCATGGAACACCTTATTTTGTTATGAAAGTTTTATTCCTGTTACACCTTCAAATGATAACCACACATGGTTTACACAGATTCTGTTTAAACTGTTGCAATACAACACTGGCCTTTACTGAGCAGAACTTATTTAAGTATATTAGAGATATTTCTTGACTTTATGAAAATAAGTTAATTTATAGACAATGCTTCATTCTTTAATAATTATTACGTACTTAAACACATTTCCTCAAAGTGTATATACTGAAAAAATTTAATGTATTTTTTTTTCACTACACTATAAGAACACCAATAATATTCAGTGGTCACATTTATGCAAAACTTTGTATCCTACACCCAAAGTAAATCGATAAAATAAAGCTCGTTCCCTATTCATGGAACTTATAAAAATGATAAGTGGGTACAATAATAATGTAAAATAATGAGTCTTAACCCATTTCACACTGGGAGGATGACAGTGATAATCTTAGAATTGTTTCATTCTGCTAGTAAATCAAATTATATTAAGTTTAAAACCAACTTACTAAATACTTAACTGCATTTTAGTTCTGACTTATAAATTTATCTGTACATATAAAGCAGAAACATCTGTGTGTTTCTCTGTTCATTATCTAACTACTTCTATGTTACTTGGCCAATCTAAACCAAACTTTGTGAGATAATACTTTGGAACAAGGAGGCATGCTAACTCATCCAATATGGAATCAGTCAATTTGACCAACCATGTAACCTCCTTGCGTTTGTTCAGTTTTTATGGATCTGACACCACTAACTTTTAATACAGTGTGTATATCCTCATGAAAGTTGACAGTGTTTCAGTAAATACAAGTCTTTTTATTTCAAACTGATCCTGACAAAAAATAGTACAGTTGATAAAATTAAAATACCTTGACACTGAGCACTTACTTTTTATTCAAACCTGAATTCAATTTAGAAAATAAACCTATGTTATAAGAATTGAAAATATTCTAAGAAAACCAGTTCTACAACTTATAAAACTGATAGAAGTTTAAGTTAGACTTAAAGTAATACTCTTCAAAAACAATAAAACTATCAACATAATTTTCATGAAAATAACAGTTCTATAAATTAAATCAAAGTAAACTTAATTATACATATATCCTTCTATTGTTTTATGATAAGCTATGTAAGAAATTATCAGCCTTGGGTTAGATGCAGTGTAAATTTATATTATTTATAATACTAATGAAGTTGACATTTCTTAAAATCAACATTTTTAAGGTTTAACTGTAAAAAATAAAGAAAAATTGCACACGTAGATTTACTTGTTATTGTTCAAAAACTTACAAATATATGAATGACTGGCATACATTATTGAAGAACATGTTTCATAGAATCAGTGATGTCGAGAAAACCCACTTGTAGAGAAAAATATGTAGACGTAAAAACAGCTCGTTTGGGTTGAGAAAATATTTTACGTTGTTCACTCCTCTACGTAAAATATCTTCTCAACCAAAACGAGCCATTTTTACATATATATGTTTCACAGAATGATCCTAACCAATATATGGTTTAGGAAAACCTCATTTTGACAACCAGAAGATTTGAGCCAAAAGGTCACGAAGTTGCATATAGTCACAGTCTACATAATGAAAAGTGATTGTCACAACAAAATTGACATAATTCTGTTCATACTGTGCAGATGAAAATCTGAATGCAGCTCCTGAAAGATGGAATATAAATATCTGGCATCCACATTTTGCAGTGCATGCAAAAAACAAAACAACCCTAATACAACCACTGATATTTATAAAGAATAAATATTTCAATGTGTTGTTTCTTTAGACTTACATGAAAGCTTTTCAACACTTAAATCAACCACAGTAAATTAAAGAAATGGCCTTTAACATTTTTGTGGTTTATGATATCCCAATGTCAGACCTTACTATTTGTTATTGAAGTGCTCCAAATTCAAAATACACTATTCATTTTATCAATTTGAACATCCTGCGTGTATGTAATACACCAATGTACAAACTTAGTCACATTCTATAATTGAACCTGTAAAAAATTTTATGATCTTCAATATTTTCATTTAATTAATATACCATTTATTACACTTTGTAATATTCTAACCTAAATAACAGATAATGATAAATGACTAAATTACCACTAAACACAAATAAACTAGGAAGTCTCAAGTGTGTGTTTACTCTTATGTTAGTTTATATGTTCACAAAGAAACTGTTGAATAAAAGAGTTCAAACATCATGTTGATTTATAGTTATTGATTGTTGGCCATTAAATCCTATATTAGTTTCTGACAGAGCTTAGGAGTGTGAAAGTCTCACAGGTTCATCCATACATTACACTAGTTAGATCAATTCTTCCATATGGATACCAAAGTTGGTGCAACAATGAATATGTGTAAAACTCAAAAAGGAATAAACATAGTTCTAAGAAGAACTCTGAGTTAAACTTATCAACTGTGTATGTTCATATGTGTTCAGCATATGAGAGAAGTTACACAATAACCCTGGACTGATGATTTTATGAAGAGGTCTCAAAGAACACCAATTGGACACGTTGTGCAGATGAACAGCAAAAAAGTGAAGTAAACAGTTAAATTGAGACCTCATGAAGCTCAAAGAAAAGAGAGACCAAGACCAACCTGGTCTGGTACTATGAAAAAGGTTTGTTTGTTTGGTTGGTTTTAAAATTTGGACAATCTACATGAGGGATATCTGTGCTGGTCATTCCTAACTTATCAGAGAAATAATACAGGAAAAGCAATCAGTCATCACAGCCCACAACCAAACTCTGGCTACTCTTTTACCAATGCATAGTTAGATTAGCCTTGACATTATAATGTCCCCCATAGCTAATAAGGCAAACATGTTTCATGGGACAGGGGTTTGAACACGACCCTCAGAATGTGAGTCGAGCACCCTAACCATCTGGCTATGTCAGGCCCTACAAAAAGGGAAGCTACAGATCGGTGAATTGATGGCATGGATTCAGCTTGGGGTTAAAATGACTGGACTGAGTTGTCACTAGATAAGGAGAGCCATAACCCTTTAGCAATAGGTCAAAAGTCAAAGACCATATCATCACGTTTGTTGACTAGCATTCAAAATTTTATTGAACTACTATGTTAGGAAATTATGCCAATAAATTTGGAATCAAATTGTACATTATAATTCAAACTTTAGTATTATGAGAGTTAATTTCTTAATTCAAAAGTAAATATTAAAAGAACACATAAATATAGATTTTAGTGATTCACATGGTATGTTGAATGTAGCACTGTTTAAAATCAGATGTTTCTGATGTCAAAATACTAGTTCTATAATTTCATACAAATTAGAAACTGAAATTACTAATACTGACAAGTTAGAATATAAAATAAGAACCTTGTATCTTTTTATTTTGCCGAGATACAGCTTATGTACTGAATCAAACATGGTGGCCCCGTTCAACTCTTCTTGTTGTTTGAAAGAATTCCTTCTATACACTTGCTTCATGTAAATAACCAATCAACAGCTTAGAATGTCCCCTTGTGGTGTTTTCTGTGTAAAGGCCACCATGTTCTTTTGAACCAAGATTTAAAGAAGGTAGGTTGTGTCTTTAGTCTCCTCAAAGTTTCGTATTTTTCAAAATCTAAAATCTTAGTTAGTAAGCTTAATAAATTATAGTGGAAATCTACGGTATCAGTGTAGTTATTGATAATTTTGTTGGTTATTCAACTATGTATATTAAACAAACAAAAAACATTTTTGTTTGATATTCTCCAAGTGCAAAATTTTAAAGGGCTAAGCAACCACGTCCAGCATCAACCGAGTACAAAGGTCATAGTGAGAAGCAATAATTGTTTGCTTTATTTCTTGTTCTATATTTTAAGTAAAATAAGTTTAATAATTTATTTCTAAATAGTAATTATATATAATGTATAATAATTGAAATGTGACTGTATATTACAAACTACTAATGCACTGAAACACAGCCAAGACAGGGAAGACTAATGGTCAGTTTCATATTATTGGACATGTAACATTAATGCATGTGCAATGCATCAATGTAAGCTATGTACTTTTAGCTAGGCATGACTGGAAGGTCAATATAATAATAAATATAAATGTTCATATATAGGGTTATAAGACTTAAGCTACTTAGACTAAACATCTGTATTTTTGTGTTATAACATGTAGTTATTCTAGTGTGAAAAAAAGCATATTTTATATTTACTTCCCATTTTCTATGATGGTTACGAGGTTGGTCAAATGACAGGCCCCACATAGTTATAGAAAATAACAAAATATAAAGTCTTACTGAAAACATATGTTTGAAATGTATTTAGGAGGTTTTAATGATTACATAAATAATATTTGAGATTGTTGTGATGGAGAATAATTTTTTATTCAAAACTAAGACTTGCACTTAAACAGACTATTTTCAAAAACAAATCTTTAGTAAAAATTTATTAATAAAAAATATTTTTCTTGTGCAAAAAGCTTGTAATTTTTGCTAAAAATCTACCTAATTTTGTAAAGACACACAAACTTTATCAAAAGTTATAATGCAAATAATTAATGTGTGCAAGTGTGTAGACAAACTTGTGTACATTATATCAAGCCAGTTGTGAAAGAATTAAGTAAGTAAATTGGTTAACTAAGTATTAATATACAAGTAGTTATGTTCAGGCCTTACTGTGCAAAAATCTTCTTTCAAAGGTTAAAGAATAAAAATTTGTGAATTTCAGCAAGTTGAATCTTTTTTTGCACTAACTGAATAATATGTATACCTCATAATAATTCCTTATATTATTGATTAGGCAACTGTAGTTGCGAAGACGAACACATATGTCCGTAGAACCAGTGGTTACTTCTCCAACTGCTGATAGAGGATCTCTAAAAACAATAGAACAAAAAACTCTAAATGACGTGATAGCCAATACCTTGTAGAAACATGTTTAAAATAATATAATAGTGTTAACATTTACTAGTACTGAAACATTTAACTTTTAATAAGAATAAGTTCTGATAAATTCTTTACCACTGTATATCAGAGCTTTTTCTCAAATATAACTAACTGTTCTAACATATATCTTCTCAATTATTATAGGTAAAGTCTATTTAATGTCAGAGAAAAACACTTAAAATACACATGAAATGCACTATTGAATTTAAACAATAAAAAACAGTTTAAAAAGTCATAAAAAACTTTGGACTTCAGCCAGTCTAGGTTGACTTAACCCACTATTTAATGGCATCATCTTAACCTGGAACTACTTAAAGCCGTCTTAATTCAGAATTGGTTTAATCTAATTTTAAAACATCTTTTCACACAGTCTAATGTTCAAAGTACAAGTTATTTGGTTTAACAATAGAGACTTACATTTGCTGCCAAACACCCAGGAGCAATAAACCCTCACATAGTTGTTCATAGTCTACGTGCTTTTCTCCTGCAATCACTTTGACCTCAAGTAGAAGAAACAAATGTAATTACATAGAGAACAGTAAAACCTCCCATCACTTAATCAACCAAGAATACAGTGAGAACCAACATAATTTACATTTTATAACTACTAAATACTTTGTCACACAAGTCTGAACTCTTTACATTTCCAGAATCCTCCAAACTTCCATCTGTCAAACAATATATAATTTATAAGAAACAAAACATACTTCTCTATTAACTTACAGAAACTCATATAAAAATGTAACTTCAAAAATAAGTTTTGATTTTTCTAATTTAAACATTATGTAAACAAACTGTCAAAATACAGAGTGGTAAGATGGAAGATCCAATTTAATAAGAAGTTATAAGATTTATTTTCAATACTAAAATTCAGAATTCTTAGAGAAACAAAATTTGCTCTTTCAAATCTTCACAATTATACATACCCACAAAACAAGAGGGCTCTCCATCAATGAAAATGGTGAACAGTTTTCTTCCATGACTTTGTATAGTGGTATCATACAATACTACTCTCTGGACTTCCACACCAGGAGACCCACACAGTTTAACAATGTTCAACTTGTACATCTTCTTCACAGCACCATTCCACTGTCTCTAGACAGTGCTACAAACAACAAAACAACATTTACTGTAAACATACAGCACCATTCCACTGTCTCTAGACAGTGCTACAAACATCAAAACAACATTTACTGTAAACATACAGCATCATTCCACTGTCTCTAGACAGTGCTACAAACAACAAAACAACATCTACTGTAAACATACAGCACCATTCTACTGTCTCTAGACAGTGCTACAAACAACAAAACAACATTTACTGTAAACATACAGCACCATTCCACTGTCTCTAGACAGTGCTACAAACAACAAAACAACATTTACTGTAAACATATAGCACCATTCCACTGTCTCTAGACAGTGCTACAAACAACAAAACAACATTTACTGTAAACATATAGCACCATTCCACTGTCTCTAGACAGTGCTACAAACAACAAAACAACATTTACTGTAAACATACAGCACCATTCCACTGTCTCTAGACAGTGCTACAAACAACAAAACAACATTTACTGTAAACATACAGCACCATTCCACTGTCTCTAGACAGTGCTACAAACAACAAAACAACATTTACTGTAAACATACAGCACCATTCCACTGTCTCTAGACAGTGCTACAAACAACAAAACAACATTTACTGTAAACATACAGCACCATTCCACTGTCTCTAGACAGTGCTACAAACAACAAAACAACATTTACTGTAAACATACAGCACCATTCCACTGTCTCTAGACAGTGCTACAAACAACAAAACAACATTTACTGTAAACATACAGCACCATTCCACTGTCTCTAGACAGTGCTACAAACAACAAAACAACATCTACTGTAAACATACAGCACCATTCTACTGTCTCTAGACAGTGCTACAAACAACAAAACAACATTTACTGTAAACATACAGCATCATTCAACTGTCTCTAGATAATGCTATAAACAACAAAACAATATTTAATGTAAACATATAGTGCCATCTTACTGTCTCTAGACAGTGATATAAACAACAAAACAATATTTAATGTAAACATACAGCATTATTCCACTGTCTCTAGATAATGCTATAAACAACATTTAATGTAAACATACAGTACCACCATCACTAGATCATAAAAACAATGTTTTTTTTGGTTTTTTATAATTATGTTACAAACACTAAAACTATACTTAACTAGATGGAATACCTCTGCCAAAGTAACAGTTAGAATAACATATAGCACCATTCATCTGTCTAAACAGTGTTATACACAACAAAACAATACTGAGTGTAAACATACAGAGCTATTCATCTATTTCTAGACAGTGTCATAAATAACACTTAATGTAAACATACAGCACAATTCTAATATTTAATTCCATGTTATTCCCTATAAAGATTATAACCAATAAAACCATAATTTAACAATATTCACAACTCCATTCCACTGGCTCTACAGACTACAAACAATAAAACAGCTTTAGAACACCAAATCAACTTCTGCTTTTGTACCGTCTTCAAACGGTTTCATATATAATAATGTGCACTATATGAGATTCATATGTACGACACTATTAGTAAAATTCACAGGCAAGTCTTTCTTGATGACGAGAAACCAACTTGAAATAAAAATGTATCTTAGAACAGCTGGTATGGATGTTAACACTTTTACTACAAAGCACAGAACAATATTTTGTGGATATGTGCCCACCAATGGTCAGTTGCAAACTCTCTTTGTTTACCTGAAGATGACAACATCGTTCTGTGCTTCATTAGTAAAAGAGTTAATACCAATACCAACCATTCTGAGATACATTTTCACATGCAGGTTTATGCCACATTTTATCACTCTGTGAGAATAAAACAGAGAACTTCCTCTTCAATGTATTTTTCAACTCAATTCTATCTTGTTCAAAAACCTTTCAAATCAATCTTAGATCTTCAATCCCATGTGATCTTCCTTGATCTACAGTACAGAAATTTGTTTTATCCAAAATATTTGTTTTATCCAAAATATTTGGTTTCACCAAAACTAAAAGCATTGAATTTACAATTCTAGAAAACCTTTATATACCAAGTCACCACTATTCCTATACACATCAATGTTCTTACAATTCTCCAAATGATACAGTATCATCTCTTTAGGTGAATGAAAACAGACTGCCCAGTTAGAACACACTAACAAAAACAAACCTGTGATCAGAGAATTTCCTGCTGCTGTTTATTTTATTTTGATTTTAAATGGACAAAGTAGACATACTGGCTTTTCTATGTCAACACTTTCAATCAATAAATAATAATATATTTTCAATGTCCAATTCAAAAATCAATAACTGATACTGTGATAAAATATTCCTATAACGGTGATATTGTAGTTGGAAATTTCCAACTCTAATTAGCCAAAGCTGATAAACAATTATTTAATATTTCTTCTTACCTTCCCATAACTGATGATAAACCTTTTAACAAGTTCACAAACTCAACTTCTTTACACTATAAAGATGGCCCACTTAAGAGAAATTCTACCTCTCTACGTTTGTAACCTTGGTCAATTTTGACTTTGACTGTCTGTTTACTATATTCTCCTCAAGATTCATAAACCTAACAGACCAGTAAGAGCAACTTTTACAACGTGTAACTGCTCAAATGCTCTTAAGTACTTTCTTTACACATGAATCATAACAAACCCTTCAACTGATACTATCCTGCAACTTATAGAACTTGTATCTCAATACTTTCAGTTTTTTAAAGGCATTCTGCATCACCATGGGCTCTAAGATAAGCACTTCATAGGCTAATTTATTTGTAGATTATCCAAAACACTAATGTTCTTCAAAGTTCTCTCAATTTCTCAGGAAAAAAAAAGAAGCAACTTGTGTTTTGATTCCTTTTCCAATTTATGTTCCAACCCCAATTCTGAGTATTATATGGTTTGATTAGTGATACTTGTTAACTGATCAACTGACAGGATTAATACACACATAAGTGTGCACTGGTTTTGTAACATTTTCAAAAGCAAAATATTTCATCACAAATTATTTCTCAAGAAAACCAGGATGTTTCCTAAATACCACCACATGGTTACCATTGTGTTTGTTTTTAAAGGTATGTAGTCATCTCACACTGATCTTCTGTAAAATAAATAGAAACATGTTTTATCATCACCATTAATAATAAGTGTTTACTAAAAATGTACCATGATTGCAGTTAGAAACAATTAAATTGTCAATTTATTTATATACATTGTTTGAATAGGATGAAAATTTTAGTTAGTTAAAATGTGAGTCACCAGAATATCTTGGTTGACAAATGGGTCAAGTGAACAAGTTGACTAAATACAACCATATTATTGTCATTATGTTTGTTATTAAGATACGTTGTAATCTCAGTCAACTTTGTTTGTTTATTCTCTGAATTTCATGTAAAGCTACTAGGGAGCTATATTTAGCAGTGTAAGACTAGAGGGAAGGCAACTAGTCATCACTACCCACTGACAACTCTTGGGCTACTCTTTTACCAATGACTAGTGGGGTTGACCATCACATAATAATGTCCCCACGGCTGAAAGGGCGAGCATGTTTGGTGAGATGGGGATTCGAACCCGCATCCCTCAGATTACGAGTCCAGCACCTTAACCCACCTGGCCATGCTGGGCCCAATGAACTTTGTAAGTTAAAAGTGAAAATGTTGTTTCACTATCACTGATAAAGGTAATATTATTTGAAACATATCACAATTCCAATTAAAAATAGTTACACAGTCAGACAATTTATTTATGTTCACTGTTTGAATAAGATAAACTTGAAAATAATATTCAGTATAGACCTGATCATCAGAATACTTTATGGTTCTCTACCATACTCAGTAAATAGTAAACTTAACTAACCCTACTTGATGTCTTATTTCATTTACAGAAAACAATAGAAAAAAAACTCATGTTTACAAACACTGCAACTCAATAAAACCAGAGTTTATTCATTAAAAATTAAAAATACTATATTGAAGCAAAGAACCAAACAAGATATTATTATTAGGTATTAAACCAGCATTTCCTAAAGTGTGGAGGTAACTCCTCCTCAAAGGTGCAAGTGATTAGAGACAATAGTGCAGTAATGCAGTAGTACATTTTCTATTAATAAAAATAAGTAATTACTAGAACACACAGTATTTTAATGTGTGTTCAAATTTCTTTGTTATCCATTCAACCCATCTCTAAACTGTACAAGTTTAGCTTTCCACAGATTATCTGATGTTTTCTTATTAAACAGATATCAGACAGATATTATCTAATAAACAAATGCTCACACAATTCCCAATGAAAAGGAACTGAAAATTTACAAAAACTATATATATGTATATATAGTTATTTATTTAAATCTATAAATTTACTCAGTGGTAAAAACTGCCAGTACTCACTGGTACCAAATACCAACACTTATTTGAGTTTCTCTGTAGTTTTTTTTTGTTTACATCAGCATTTTTTTAAAACAGATCCACTTCACCCAGCTGTGTGCCTTTACATTATATGAGAATTTCACCCATACATTTACTCTACTATTTTTCAAAAATTTAATTTCAGCTCTCTGCAATCATTTTCAAACTACCAGTCATCTTATTAGTAATGTCCAAAAATTTAATACAGGAAGTGCATCATCATTTCTGTCTTTATAGAAGGCTTTAAAGACTAAACTATGTAGTAGGACGTGTATAAAAATGTTCAGACAAATAAAAGAAACTAACCCAACTCCACTTTTTCAAATCATTAAATAAATAACTTCTTACAAAGATAGATGTGTCTGAGAAGCACATTAGGCTTATAATGCTTTATGAGGTTAAACAAGACAACAGTGTAGCAGAAACTACACAAAACATTCATGGTGTTTATGGTGCAGTCTCTCTCAGATGAAAGAAAATGTTAAAGGTGGTTTCAAAAGTTCAGATCAGGTGACTACAGCTTAAGTGATTTGCCATGTTTAGGTCATCCTGTTGAGTTTAATGATGACTTGCTGCTGGCTATATTTGATGAAGATTGTACTGTAACAGTTGAATAACTAGCACAGAAGCTTAATTCAATCATTCAATAGTTCACTGTCATTTGCAACAGCTTGGAAAGGTGTCAAAACTTGGAAAATGGGTCACCCCATGACTTGACAGAAGCCAACCTTAGAGCAAGAGTGGACATTTGCATTTCTCTACATTCTTGTGAATGTAACTCACCTTTTTTTTTTTGACAGTTTAGGGATTGGAGACAAAAAATGGATATATTATAAAAATATTAAGTGCTGCAGACAATGGTTCAATGCAGGTAAACTGGCTAAAGCACAGCCCAAAATGGATCTCCATTCTAGGAAAGTAGTTTTAAGCATTTGGTGGGATATTGTTGGTGTGACCCACTTTGAATTGCAACCACTCAATGTGACGATCACATCAGACTCCTATTATCAACAGTTACGGTGCTTGAATGTTGCACTGAAAGAAAATAGGCCTGCTCTAATCAGTCATAAAGGTGTTGTGTTACACCAGGATAATGTATGGCCCCATAGAACAAGGATCAAATTTGTAAAGACTGAAGAGCTGGACTGGGATAAACTTCCACATCTTTCTCATTCTCCAGACCTTTTCCCATCTGATTATCATCTATTATGAAATTTGCAGAACTATCTTGATGGAAAAGAGCTTGGAACACATGAAGATGTCAAAGCTACCCTCTCTACATTCTTTTCCTCCAAACCCCAAGAATTTTATAGAAGTGACATTCAGAAGCTTGTGAATCATTGGCAGGAAGTAATTAATAATAATAGAACATATATTATTGACTAAATAACATTAAAAACATTTAAAATCCCTTCTCTTTTTCTGAACCTAAAATCAGACATTACTTGAGGGATGACCTGTTATATATAAACATTTTCATTGCTGTGTTTCTTAAGTAACCAGCCCATCACTTAACTTGTCACCATAACAAGGTGAACTGGGGGAAAACACTTGTAAATCAACAAATGATATTAGGTTCTTAGCTAAAAAAGTTATTTTTGTAAGATAAACAAAACATATATCCACAAGTGAATTGTTTTTAAGGCAACACTCTATGCAGCTGTGCACAAATGAAAATGAGTTGTTTTTTCTTCATGCATTATAATAAAAATTAATGTCACAGAATGACAAAATATCAATTATATAATATTATGGACTTAAAAAAACACATCTGATTAATTTGTTTTAGCCATCTGTAACAACCATGTTCACCATGACAATCCTTCTGGTTCCTTCCTTTTAAAATACTCTGTGTAGCATGCCACCACATGAACAACCGAACTTTATTATTAGTTATACGTTTTTCACATTAATATTCCTTTTACCTACACATCCAATTTGTTGTTTACCATTTCATTTGAAATCTCTTTCACCTACTACATGTTTGTAAACTAGGTTACAAAACTAGCAACAGAGTTTATGTGAAAGAAAAGATATATAAACAGTTCCTAAACAACAAACTAGATATGTGACATCTTACAATGGCTGTTCCTACTTATCACTGTCAGTGTGAAGGTGACGAATACTAGCTCACACTTTAAAGACCCTTTTGTTGTCTAGCTTAAATGAAACATTTTCATTTCTGTAACATTTATTTCATACTTATGCATTTATATCTGTAGTATGCCTCATTTATTAATCATTATTAATAATTTCTATGGTATATATTTGTATTTGAAAATTTTATCTACAAATGTATGCGTTCATTTTTAAATTAGACTTCATCTAATTATTTTCTTAGGTCATTCAAAGCAGTGTGTTACTGCTAGTGTTAGTGCAAATAGGATTTTAAGTTGTATCAACAGAAATACTGAATACAATCCTAAAGTGTTTGTAATGTCATCGTACAAGTTAGTGGTTAGATTACCTATCGAATATTTTATTTAGTCTTGGTTGCCTCAAGAAACACATTGAATTGTTGAAAAGAAATCATAGGATGGCTAATATTATGATATCTAGGATAGAAAGATTGTCATATGTAAACAGGTTAAGATCTCTGATACTGTATTCTCTTGTAAAAAGGAAGTTGGAGGAGATCTGACTGAGGTGTTTAACACTGTTAAGGGAACTAAGTGTTGATGCATCAGCTATTGTTTTTGTACTTCATGGTGAGGGCAAAATGTGTAAGCAACACAAGTGTTTGCAGGGTAGAAGTCATCTTCAAGACAGCTTATTTTGTTAATAGGATGATTGACCTTTGGAATATGTATGGTTCATGCTGTAAATTTAAGGGAACATAAAGAAAGGTTTGTTGAGAATTTGAAAGACAAGGGTTGGTTTTCAGTTATTTTTAATAGTGGATAGGAAAGTGATAGAAGGATCAACATAGCTATCTTTCTACTTTTTACATATTGCTATTTCTTTTATAACAATGAGTTTAACCATCGCAGCACCTCTTATCATGTTTCATGTCAGGTACAGGCAAACAATTATACTCATTTAAATATTTCTCTAATATACTACCAATATCAATTATGTAAACCTTAACTTGTTAAATAAATTAACTTTTAAAGGACATTTTTTTCTACTGTTACCATCTCTCAAATTTGTAACTATCTTTGGTATTTTTTTTTCAGTTTGACATACACAAAAAATAACTTCTTCAATGTAATACAGTGTACTACAAACAAAGAAACATTCAACCATCTAAACAAACATATCACTGTTAATTGTTGAAATACAGTGGTACAAAAAATATCTAAATATTCCATAAAATATACAAAAACATATTTTAAAACTGTTCACATCATAATACCAATATTTCTAAACCATATTACAAACAATACAATAAGTATTTAGCAAAACTGTTCAAATACGCATCACTATTTCTAAGCCATTTTACATATAACACAAAATGGATTTAGCAAATCTGTTCTCATAATCTTATCACTGCTACTAAACAGGCTATGAACAATAACATGACACTACACTAAAACTGTTCTCATAAAGATATCACTATTTATAGACATACTGTAAACAACACAATACCACACTAAAAATGTTTTCATGAAGATATAACTGTTTCTAGACATACTGTGAACAATAACATGATACTACACTAAAACTGTTTTTATGACAATATCATTCATGAACTGTTGTAGAATGTATGGCATCTCCTGTTGTGGAGACATGTATAAAGGACAACATTTCGAAAGTCTTCCACCTTTCATCTTCACTGACCTGAAGAGACAGAACACTTTCAAAATGTCATTCTCTACACTTGTGTCTCCACAGCAGGCAGTTACCGTACATTCTACAAAGTTTTATCATGAATACTCTGCCCAAACAATCTATCAAAGACAATATCATTGTTTCTAAAGATAATGTAAACAATAACACAATACTACACTAAACTGTTCTCATTAGAATATCACTATTTCTCATACTGTAAACAATAACAACAAATTTAAAATTGTATTCATTACAATATTACTGTTCTCATTACAATATCACTATTTTTCATACTGTAAACAATAATCCAGCAAATTTAAAATTGTATTCACTGCAATATTACTGCTACTAAACACGTTAAAAACTAAAACTGTTCTCATTAGAATATCACTATTTTTCATACTGTAAACAATAATACAGCAAATTTAAAATTGTATTCATTACAATATTACTGCTACTAAACACGATAAAAACTACAACTGTTCTCATTATGATATCACTATTTTTCATACTGTAAACAATAATACAGCAAATTTAAAATTGTATTCACTGCAATATTACTGCTACTAAACACGTTAAAAACTAAAACTGTTCTCATTACCGTAACACTGTTGTCAAACAATATTCAAGTTCAGTTACAAATGACACTACATTACACACATGGCCTCTTAATACCTGAAACACAAATAAATCCAAAAGTGAGAAAATGGTTATCCTGTCAACCCTGATCCTATCAATTTACATATTCTTTACAGCAATCTTAGACAGTATAACAGACCTATAACAAAAAGCTGACTGTATAGTTCAATATATATTCCAATAGTACTTCTAAGATATACAGAAAAGATACCGATGTACCGTTTGTAGGGATATAAAAAATTACAAAGTACACAGGTAATAAACACGCAACAAGTTGGTTTTCATGTGTACACGCTCCTAGATAAAAGAAGGTCAGTTTATTATGAGTTTTAAATGTGATGTATGCATTTAGAAATGTAAAAATCCTTGTACTAAAACAGGTCATGTAAACACAAATATATATACATGCATGGATTATTATTTGTTCTAGGACATTACATCATATCTAAAATTAAACATACTTGTTACATTTACAGAGTTAACAACACCAGTCAAGCAAGTTTGGGGCATTTATAAACATACTCAAACTGAACTTTTGCTGCTGCTAACCTAGCCTCTGTAACAAAAACACAGATATATGACATCATACTGAACACAAAACATGGAAAAAGGATTAGCTAAGTACACTAAATAATTCATTCTCTTTAAAAGACTTGAGTTTTTTTATACACAGAATTAATTTTCCCAGCTATAATAGGTTACATGGATAAGATAGTAAAACACTCAAACTGATATAGGGTACTTGAATAACAATGTTTTAAGACATATCAGAGCCACATATATCTCAAAATACACAAAGATGCCCTAATCTTTCACTGCCAGCAGTTACAGTTCTACAACATTTTTAACACACAACAAATTAAAATATGTATAACAAATTTTAGATGCCACTTTTATAAAGGAAAACCTTGAATAATATTAGGTAACAGACAAGGAATGTGTATCTAATTTTTTTCACTTATATTACAGAAATAAAGTTTATAATCCACATACTATGAACACGTATACTATAATGTGTATCAAGATAAAAATTGATTCCATTTTTCACACACAAAAAAGAACATATGCACAGTTGTAACATAAAACCATAATTTATTTCCTATAGTTTACCAAAAAGTAGCTGTTTTTACAAAGTATATTTCTTACTATAAATGAAATAATAACAGTATGTGTATACATACATGAATACTTGAAAGTATTTAGAGATAAAAAAATAAAACTTATTACCTTTGTTATTTTTAAGTACAAATAAACAAAAACTGGATGCTTAAAAGTGTTAAAACATGAGCATTATAACTATCACTCTTTATATATGAGTGTCTTTTCAAATAATTTCCTGTTAGCTGTTGTTTTTTTTTACACAAGAACAGTTGTCAAGTTTAACACTAAACTGTACAAGTTTTTGTAATAAGTTATCATGATATTTGTAGACTGGTTTGTAACATTAACCCAGTGCCCTGATCTCTTTATGATGAGTGGATTTTTCAGCTCCCAACAATGGTAAACCTTTCACGATCTCATTAGTTTCACAAGTACTTCAGCTACTTATGGTAAAGATAAATCATTTTTTTATTTAAGTTAAAGATACTTTGTGATTTACTGAATGTAATTAAAAGACAAACAATGAAACATACTTTAATTAGTTATCTGTAAAGTTCTTAACTAATGAGTACCTAAAATATATTACTTTTAAAAAAGAACTTTTTAACACAGTTGTAGATACAGCAGTATATAATTATGACAATACTAAAATATTTGTAGACTTTCTTCAGATAAGGAGTACCATAAGGACAATATATACATTACAAAACCATGATTACCAACTGATACTTAGTGGTATATATTAAGTCAGTTAGTTGTTCCTATACAGCTATGATCTGTTGCAAATATACTTTTATCATAGTGGGTATATATTCTGATAGAGTTAAGAATGCAATACATACTACAGAACTGCTATATATAATAGCAACCATCCACTACAATTAGAAATCTAACTTGTTTGTATATACTATACATATACCTCAGTAGGATATAAGAATATTTTTAGTATTTAGTCTCAAACATTTTCCATAAAAATATGCTTATCTTATTTAAGCTTACACTTGACTATCAGAAAGTTATAACTTTATGACATCAATATTAAACCTACAAGAAACATCTGAGTTAATACAGGACATCAATTATAAGATATATTGAAATGACAGGAAACAGCTGAGGTCTCAAAATGGTCGATCAAAATCACTGATTACCACATACAGCTGAATGAATGAGTTTTGAAAAATACAAAGGCAGACACTATCAGAAGAGCACTCATAAGAACCATGTTGGGAAAGAGGTCATAATGATAACTAGTGTGATAACCGAGCAGAACAATAACTGTTTAAGTGGTAAAAAAGAAGCTAAATCAGATAGGTTACCTAAATGCAACATGAAGTAAAACACCTTGTCTCAGTCTTTTAGTACAACTGTCTCCCTGTAAAGTGGAGAAAATACAGACCAGATAAATTTCAGCTGATCTATTGAACAAAACAAACAGAGAAAGCAGGTCTGATGCTAACATGTTACACACTAACTAGCAATTTTAAACAAAGACAGCTACTTTGAGGTCAGACTAGAGAAACACAGAAACTAACACTATACATGTAACGAATCATAAACTACACTAATCAGTTTACAGATGTGAAACCAAATTACAACTTTTATTTGTATTTATTTCAAACATACTGTTAGCTGATGTGACTACTCAATACAAATATAGTGTTAACTAGACTGACTATTTATTACAAATATAATGTTAGCTGTTCCAATTATTTATTCTAAATACGGTGTAAGCTAGTCTAATTAGTCATTCTAAACACATAGTTAGTTAGTCTACTTATTCATTCTAAATAGAATTAGCCTAAATATAATGTTAGCTGGACTGACTGACTATTCATTCTAGATAGTGTCAACTTATATGATTATTTATTCTAAATACAGTGTTAACTGGTCTAATTATTTTAAAAGCAGTGCTGTTCTGATTATTCATTCTAAGTAGTTTTAGCTGGTCTGATTGTTCATACAAATATAATGTTCTTTGGTCTAAAAGATGACTAATGGGTTGAACATTACATGTACAATGGAGTTAATTACTAAATGCAACAGTTGTTGGTCTGAGACTAAAATCATTTTCCATTTAAAACTAGGATAATACTACAGTATCTTGAAAACATTATAATTAAACTTTATCCTGAATCATAAATATGTAACTTTAGTCAATGTAAAACAAACTATGTAAGAAAAAATTTTGTTAACAGAGGGTATCTAAATAATTAAACAATGTATGGTACAAGTAAAAACATAATAACAGAACTTATCTAGATGTAGTCGTTACTAGTTTGATTTTCATTTTTAACCTATGTGAATAACTGATCAAAAATTACTAGGTTACTGAGAGCCTTTTACAAATAGCAGCAACCAGCAACTGATATCTCTTTAATTAATTAATGTATAATTATATTATTACAAGCTTTATTTAGTTAATTCACACTTCAGTGTGTATTCCTGTGCAGCACACAACTCCAAGAGCTTTAATACACATTTAACTATTTTTCTTCACATTGAAAACTAAGATAATTTGCTACGTTGGTTAGTTCATATTTGAATATTTATTAACAAACATTTAAATTAATTCATCCTATAACAGTTTAAGGTTAGTTAGCTTTCCAGCCCAATTTAAACCTCACCATTTTTGCCTCTCAATGTTGCACATTCTTAAATGACAGAGTATAATAACTTTAACCATTACAACTGGCGGATATCCTTGATCTAGCAGTCTAACTTAAGTAAATTATTGTTGTTAATTTAGGCTTACTGTCTATCGGCAACCGAAGGCTTATTACTTAAGCTCTGTACATTAAAACATCATTCTAAAAATGTAATTGATATTAACTTTCGATTTGATTAAGTTAAATACCTAAACAAGTTAAGAGTTGGAAAAAAACAAAATTAGAAATCAACCTGGTTCATGGCTAACAATGAGTTTACACGAACGATTATACGTTTCACTTGAATTTGAAATTCGAAATGAAACACGCAAATACCTATTGGAAACTGATTATTAATAAAGAGAGAATAAAATTATAACGTTAAACATAATTAACAAATTTTTAGCACCGAAGGATAAAACCATAAAATACGACACAATAAAACTTAAAAGATAATTGTAAACTTACGGAGGAGGTCTAACAACAGACAATCTTCTTCCCCTTTCAGACTCAGTTCGTTGTTCTGGTCCACTGACGTTAGCGACCTACGTTAGCGTGGAGACTGCGTCGATTGGCGTTGTCGTTAGGGGGACGTAACCGTGCCAAGCGAATGCGGTAACTATGGGTAGCGCAAAGCCGGCTTCTGTTAAAATTCTTCACATAAGATTCAATAATTAAAATGTTTTCAACAGTCAATGACAAAAAACACAGTAACTTACCGAGTAAATACTTCTGCTATTTTTAAACATTCCACTCTACATTAATATATGGAATAAACACGTTTAATTTGTTTCGTGGAAAGAAAAATGCCTTTCATGAAGTAATCCGGGTGGTAAAACTTCTTGGTCATAAAATAGAAGAGTTCTCTCTTAAAATTACACAATGTCTGAGAAGTTAATGTCTATATAAAAAAAACGTAACAGAATCGTTATACCACCTGCTTTGATCGTGTGTTCTCAGTAACGCGTGATTTCTTTGTTGTTAGGGTTTCACTCGCGTACAGCGACCTCTTTTACTGTTTGTTTAACGTTCAACTTTGATAGATTTTATACGAGTGTAATGTAAGTATTATATACGTATCTAAATCGTTTATAAATATCACCCGTGTTATGTAATCGAGGTACATTAATCTGAAACGTTTTGTTATTTGAAAACTCATTTATGTATTATAAATAAAGTTCATGTGAATGTTTTAAAATGTCTCGTAATTCAAGTGATAAGCCTATTTTCAAACTTACATTATCGATTTCCATAAATCAAAAAATTGTCTCCCACGGGATGTGCAAACGAAGCAAAAGAGATTCAACAACACCTCAACAGTGAGCAGCAGCTGATGTTCCGAGTTGAATATTAGCTGTTTTTAAAAATAAAGAAACATAAAGCTCTGTCCAACAAGAGAATGATGTCCTGAATTTCAACATTACAAGCTTGTAAACTTACGGATGAACCGAGGAATCACTAAGCGCTTAAAAGATACGGGTTCGGGCACATAGATTAATAACTTTTCGGCGTGTCATTATGATATTGATCATAGTTTTATATTCTTATTTTTCCAGACATCAACTTAGGATTCGGAACACTGTCAAATAGAACTGGGGCAATCTGTGATGACGAGAAAACCCACTTGTAGAGAAAATTATGTAAAAAACGGCTGGTATGAGTAGAAAATGCACTATGTAGAGAAGCGAACAAAACAAAATATCAACATACTAAGAAACACAGCCATAAAACTATGCTCACCAGATAAAATTAACGACGAATTAGACAAAATAAAACAATACTTCAACAACATCAATAAGTTTTCTCCACAAACCGTAGAAAACATTATATGCACACACCCAGACAAAAAGCAAAATCAACTAACAATAGTAAATATACCCTACGATTTAAAAAATCACGAAACCATATACTGCTGCATACCATATATTTCTACATAGTTCTTTCTCTACCCATACCAGCCGTTTTTTACATAAAGACCCGGGGCTCTCATGTGCCAGTGCCAGGCCTAGAAACGCCTCTGCTGTTGACCCGACAAAGGACGTTGAATGTCAGAAAAAGAAAATTATCAAAAGCCACGCCAAGATTTTTACCTCATATATTTATTATTTTATCTAACGAGAGATAAATGCTCTTCAAAAAACAAAGCAGTCAAAAGTTGTAAATCTCGCTAACTTCTCCTATTTGAATTTCTTTTGCTTTTGTTTGTTTGTAATCAAGTATAAAGCTACACAATGGGCTATCTATGTTCTTCCCACCACGGGTATCGAAACCCAATTTCTTGCGTTGTAAGTCTGCAGACTTATCGCTGTACCATTGGGGCGAATTCCTTTTCCTGTACTTCGATCTTTCATGATTAAAATCCATATGATGAAAATAAACAGACTTTCCACATTTTTATATTTTACTTTTGTTTCGTTGAATTTTGTCACATTGAGACAAGATTTTAGACATTATTGTAATGTTTTCTATCGTTGAGCGAGTTATTTTCTTCTTTCTCTGATGTTCTGGTAAAAATAATACCAAGTTCAGTACACACAATAATAACAAATTGATTTATTTTATCAATAAAATTTGCTACAGACTACGTTTACTTTGACACAACTTCTAGGCCTAAGTACACAAACTTTTGTGTACCTAATAGGTTCGACAGAAATTTCTTTGATTGAAAACAAATGCTAACTAACTTAATGACATTACTAAATAATTCTTTTCTTATTATTCACACATTGAGTACTTCACCAATTTTTAATTATTTCTCAATAAATACTTCATGAACTTCTTATTAAGTACTTCAAACTTAAACTTAGTGAAGTAACTGAACTAGACTCATATTTATAATTAATTTACCCACGTATAGACATTAGAGAAAGTTTACTAATCTTACTATTATACACTATCTCTTCATTTCAGTACTGAGTAGCTGATAGAGAATTTTCTCGAACTTACAAGAATTTTCTAGAATGGTGTAGAACTTTTTCCCTGGCTCATTCGGTGCGCCTAAAAGAGAAATACAGCAGCGTTAAGACCTGGCTAGAAGCCTTGAAGTATAATGAGTATGGCTGGGAGGTTATTGGAGACTTCAAAATATTGGCATTCCTGATGGATCTCCAAAGAGGCTCTACCATGTTTCCCTGTTATCTTTGCCTTTGGGACAGCAGGGACACCACAGTGCACTACAACAGAAAATATTGGCCACAATGGACCGAGTTCTCTGTGGGGAGGCACAATGTGAAGTGTGAGCCACTAGTGGACCTCCAGAAGGTGTTGTTCCCACCATTGCACATAAAATTGGGTCTTGTGAAACAATTTGTCACAACTCTTGATAAGGAGTCTGCAGCCTTCAAGTACCTTCGATACGTTTTTCCTAAGCTGTATGAGGCAAAGGCCAAAGCTAGTGTCTTCGTTGAACCACAAATAAAGAAAATATTGGAGTGCACAGAACTCCCCAAGAAGCTCAGTAAAAAGGGTAAAAAGTTTGGGGCAGCTTTGTCGCAGTGGTTCGGGGTTTCTTGGACAATCACAAGGCCAAAAATTATGTGGAACTGGTTGAGGCTCTGATGAAGAACTACGGCAAAATGGGCTGCAGGATGTCCCTGAAAGTCCATACCCTTAACGCTCATCCTGATAAATTCAAGGAGAACATGGGAGCATACTCAGAGGAGCAAGGCGAGCGCTTCCACCAAGATATAGTGGACATTGAACGCCGCTACCAAGGAATGTTAACAAAAACATGATGGAGACTATACCTAGAAGGTGATACGTGAAAGTGATTTACATTACAATGGCAAATCTCGAAAAACTACTCACTTCTAAACATTTTTATATAACTTTAGTATAAATACATGTAAGTCTAGATTCATATGTTGTTTTATTCAGACCTTATATAAATGGAAATGTGCAAATTTGCCCGTTTTTACATATATTAAATAGGTTAATTTTTAAATTTCATTATCCAGGTTACAAAAGCAAAGTTTAAAGGGAATAATGGCAATTTTCTGTATTTTTATGACATAAGCAATTAAGAAATAACACATACTATCCAGGAACAAAATTTGTGTTACATAGTGTTATTGGACTGTATGGAGAAACTGTTTGTCATTAGGTTATTTCTGCATTATTGTTGAGTTATACAATAATTGATTTTAAACTCGTATCTTTTGTCCGAGTACGTTCCAGTTGAGTGTTGGTCTACATAAGTTCTTCATCATCACTGGTAGATACCACACTTTGAAATATTCCATGATGACGAGAAACCCGCTTGAAGTTAAAATGTATCCTCAAGACGACTGGTATGGGTATTAAAACTTCAATTAAAATAAAGTACAGAACAACGTTTCGATCTTTTTAGGTTATCTTTAGGTTAACAAAAAGAGTTTGCAACTGACCGTTGCCTGGCACATCTTACAAACATTGATTTTGAACACTGCAAATCAAATAAACACAACATAACTATACAAAACACTCAAATATTAAGTAGGGAAACAAATATAAAGAAATGCGAAATTAAATAAGCCCTATTTATACAGTAACTTAAACCAAAATTAAACCAACATAAGGGTACATCTTTATACCTATACTAATTAATAAATTAACATCAAACTGCAACGCCCCCTAGAATCACGTTTACTCACGTCCCGAAGACACGTGACTAGCAACAGTCAGTTGTAAACTCTCTTTGTTAACCTGAAGATGACCCAAGAAGGTCGAAACGTAATTCTGTAATTTATTTTAATAAAGTTTTAATACCCATACCAGCCTTCTTGAGAATACATAGTTGTATGTTGTTTTCTATTCTCGTAACAAAATGGCTTTCACTTGAAAATCACTGACATTTTCTATTAAAATGAGTGGGTTTTCCAAAGTTGGGTACGATAATACAAGAGTAGGGGGTCAATACCTTCTTCGCTTGTTGAATCCTTGCTCAAAACCAGCTGTCTAAAAAAAATTTTTTTTCGTGTAATTTCTGTATAACTTGTCAGAGAAAGAGTTAACACAATAAGAGCAAAGTGCAAAACGTCCTATTATCTCACACAGGTTCTTTAACGTTGGCTAATTCTGGACTGAACCAATATCTGATGAATCTGTAGATATAACTTCTCTGCTGTTTGTGTTCTAGGAAACTCTTTGTTGATGGAGTAACTCACACTTCTTTGGATTTAGATTCTGTTTCCTACCCAAGTCCTTCACAAGCATTATCAAAGGTCTTTCCATATGTGTAATTATGCCATCCAAGTAGATGTTGATGATGCCTGAGAGTATTTCAAACAGAGCATTTTCCATAATTGTTGAAATGTAGCAGAAGTTTTACCTAATACAAATGATAACACAACAAATTGCCACAATTCATTACATGTGGTAAACGGTGTTTTCTGTCTGCTTGTTTTGTCAACTTCCACTTGCCAATATCCACTCTTAAGATCCAATGATGAAAACCACTTTGTGCCATATGGAACATTCAGTATTCTGAAAACTGACAGAGTTCTTTATAAAACTGGACTTAAAGGGAAATAGAAAAAGAATTTAATTAAGGTCAGAAGCGTCAGAATCTCACGCAATGTTCAGTAGATTGTGTATTTTGGCAATCATAGTCCTGTATTGTTATTGGTTCATAAACCGCTTGTCAAAGACGGGGAGAAAATAGTAAATTATTTTGTCAAAAAAAAAAATCGATTCAAAATTTTATGATATTATATTGGCACAAAGGTCTATCTGTGCTCGGGCCACCCTAGACATCTCATAAAGGGGCACCATTACAAATATCGAAATATGAATTATATGTTCTTCACTTCCCATTCTTTGTTCTCTTAAACTTCATATTACACGCAGTCAAGCAAAACTTTGTGAATTATTATGCTCCAAAACATCTATAGAAAGGTCCCGTTCTTCAGGTAATTACACGGAATCATGAACTGTTACTTTAAATCCATGGGAACTCTTCTCATCTGAGAATCAGGTGATCAGCCGATGCATAAATGAACAAACGTGTAAAACTTCCTATAACGTGATAGTTTTTAACACACTACTTAACGACTACGTCATGTTACTTTAATAGCATCTTCTCAGAAAAACTGACATGGATAATCAATCAAACATACTGTTGATGTGAACGTGTTTTGTAGAGAAAAACCTACACACTGGACAGGTGAAGTGACGAAAACGTTTTATTGGCTGCTATACAGTTCTTCACATTATACAGCAGGTATAAACTTAATGTTCCTATAGCTGTTTAATTTTGTAGTCTACGTTAAACATAGACTTCGATATTAAACGGTTTTCTGAATAGTAAGTAAACGTATTATGCATAATCAATATTTATAGTTCTGTAAAGTTTACTGTTAACTGTGTTTATTTGATTGACACAACACCGTTTCACTTAGGGTGAATACAATTTCTCAATACTTGTCACTGGATTAATATTGTTGTCCCTTTTCTCTGTTAAATAAAGATTTTCATTCGATCTATAGCAAAACAATAATACACACGACGTAATAGTCTGTTTGTTTGGAATTTCGCACAAAGCTACTCGAGGGCTATCTGTGCTAGCCGTCCCTAATTTAGCAGTGTAAGACTAGAGGGAAGGCAGCTAGTCATCACCACCCACCGCCAACTCTTGGGCTACTCTTTTACCAACGAATAGTGGGATTAACCGTCACATTATAACGCCTCCACGGCTAGGAGGGCGAGCATGTTTAGCGCGACGCGGGCGCGAACCCGCGATCCTTGGATTACGAGTCGCACGCCTTACGCGCTTGGCCATGCCAGGCCAACGACGTAATAGTCAATACTGCTCTTTACCGCGCATGTGCAGTGAACGAAGCTTCTGTCGCTTCGAAGGATCACCGTTAGCTGTCAGTGTTGGGTGTATTTCTGGTAGATATATTTCTTATTTGTCATTAAAAAAAAAATTCTAAATGGAGGAGGCGGAAGGCGCATTCTTTGGTGTGTTTGTGTATATATATTAGTTTGTTATAAACCAAAAATAAGCTGAAACAAAAATAAACTAAAATAAAACGCTGCACTAATATAAAAGAATCCCATGCTACAAGCTATAATGTGGGATATAAAGTGTACTCTAGGTTTTGGAGGTGACTGAGGAATTAGGATTCACATTGCGGTGGGGATACACCGTCTATCAATCTTAATCTCCATTCGTCAGTCTCACATAAAGAAATAAAATAACGTAGAGGAATAGCAATATAAATTAAAGATATAAAAATAGAAATTAGGAGATAGAAATGTGGGTGCACGAGCCCACAACGTTCCACATCTATATCACCCTTCACTGTCTGCAGATAGTTGTGGGAAGTTGATTGCTTTCCAAAGTAAAGAAGAAGAAAAAACAATTGAAAAATCGAATAAGAAAAATAATGTACTAAGTAAGTTAAGTAAACTTACCTCTTAAAGTTAGCATTTCAGCTCCCATTATGGTAGAAAGGCTTGTTTTGTTTGTTTTGGAATTTCGCACAAAGTTACTCGAGGGCTATCTGTGCTAGCCGTCCCTAATTTAGCAGTGTAAGACTAGAGGGAAGGCAACTAGTCATCACCACCCACCGCCAACTCTTGGGCTACTCTTTTACCAACGAATAGTGGGATTGACCGTAACATTATACACCCCCACGGCTGGGAGGGCGAGCATGTTTAGCGCGACGCGGGCGCGAACTCGCGACCCTCGGATTACGAGTCGCACGCCTTACACGCTCGGCCATGCCAGGCCATGGTAGAAAGGCACTAACTGGTAGCCCAGTAAACGAATTATAATTGTATGAATTATTCTGGTAGTGCAGTGTTCTTATTTTAATTTATTTTTGTTTCGGTTTGTACTTGATTTTTAAAAACTAATATAAGTAGTCAAAGGTTTGGATTTGTTGTTTTTAACGCAGTCCTTCCTTTTAATTTTTTTAAATATAATTTACTTAACTGTATCAGTATTAATTTTCTCTTTAAAAATACACACACACACATATATATATGAATATAAATATGTGTATGTGTGTTGTCTTATAGCAAAGCCATATCAGGCTATCTGCTGAGCCCACCGAAGGGAATGAAACCTCTGATTTTAGCGTTGTAAATCCGTAGACTTACCGGTGTACTAGCGGAGGGCAAATATAGATATACACACGCCCATGATTATTAGTATTACTAGTGCACCCAAGCGGTCGTACGAAGTACTATCGTGATAATTTGTGTTGTATTTTTTGCTCCTTTAAAAACATTTTTGAAAAATTTTCGAATCAATCTATAAATATAGATTGTTGCATGTATTCGCGCAAAGTCACACAAGGGCTGTCTACTTTTTCTATCGTAACCATTCCTTACTTTAAACATAGACTAGAGTAAAGGCAACTAATAAACAGCACTCAGAGCCATATCTTCGCTCCTTCTTATTCGGATAGTAGGATTTGGCTGTTACTCTTATAACGTGCTCGAGGTCCCACATTGCAAAATGAGTGTTGTTTGTTTCTCTTCTGGCAACGGTACGTGATTCGTTGAGTCTCAAATCCATAGGCGGATATGCTAATGATTAGGTCACGCTTCACTCTATTAAAAGATAAAAAAACAACTTATAACATGCCTTTCTTATAAGACACTGTCAGGAACTGACACCGTAAGAAAGTAATTTATTTTGTTCTTGTCGCTTTTTGTTGTTGTCGTTGGCAGAGAAGAAACAATGACTTAGAACTGTTTTTATCGGAACAGCATAAACGATGCTAGGCCTAAAATGATTTATAGGCTAACTCGATGCGTTACTACACGTAACAAAACGATAGTGAAACGTAACTACCTGAGTGTAAAAGTTTAACTAGGACTTATCACATCACCATGATAATGTACGTGACTAAGACATGGAAGCCAACATACTACGTAGGGACTGGCAAACCACGACTTTCGAACAAATTGTACATGTATGCTCATATATATATTTTTTTATTTCTTTCCATTTCTCTCCCATTTAAGAACAGAACCAGTCCGCTGACAAGGTAACTGTCCTGTAACTAAATGAGGTCGTAACGATTAAAAGAAAAAATCGTTAGCGGAAGAACGAGAGAAAGATTTACAAACCAAGTTTGGTGAAGCATGACTAACAACGAAACTTACCAACAGATATGCTTTCACTGGCCTTGGATGCACACCAGCCCTTAGGTATAACCCGGGGTGGTTTAAAGGCCATGATAAACACTTTTGTCACGCGTATATACAGGTAAAGGAAAATGTGTAATCTTGAAGTTACGTTACTTTACATCAGGTTGGGCTGTGTTTAGTTCCATACAGCATATTCAGAGAAATTAAGCTCAAAAAGCACCGTCAGTACGTTTCTCAACGCGAGATTTGGTATTCTAAATATGGACTTAAACTTTTAAACAGAAAAGATAACGCAATAAAACTGTATACGTTTTATGTTTCGGTATGAGAGAGTGGTATCATAAGTTAATCCCACTATGAATAAAAAAAATTCAAGGGTCTCGTAAAATTATTATATTGGTTTCTGGGATCAACAACCCTTTACCTAGTGACGTCATAAAATATTTCTCTCGTGCTACCCGAAGAATCACGACACCGTCTTAAGTGAATGAGGTCACGTGATGAGCAAGACACAATCCGCTAACTTGAAAACAAGCCCACCCCGTGCAACTTGATACAACCTCTCAGTATATGTACAACTAATGTTCTTATCGTGAGCGGGAGGTCAGCACGTTTTCTGTTTCACGTAAATCAGATATAATTTCATACCGGATATTGTATGTCATTGTTAAACACTACATACAATAAACTAGTTGAAGGTTTAACAAGCCAAATAATAAAATCACAGTTTTTGGTTTCGCGATATTAAAGTATAAATTATTAGATGACAAAACATAACATTCTCACACATTGTATGTCTTTCGATAAGAAAAAAAACAACGAAAATATTATGGTAAGTTTTCAAAATGAAACCATTGATTGTGTTGTGGTCAACGCTATAATTTTAGCATCATGAGCCTTGAAGCTCAAATTGCGACATCGCCGGGGAAGTGGTGAGATCAACCCCGGATTAAGGTATGAGCTAACGGGACTGAAGCCCAGGGCCTCAAGCTATAACTATAAATGTATTGCACGTAGAGGTTCTGTCTCGAGAGGGCCTCTATAAGTTGAAAAGCCTAGGGCCAATAAAACCCTTAATCCAGCCTTGGGTAAAGAGGTTTTGAAATGATTTGTTGTTCGTTTGTTTTGAATTTTCGTCCAAAGTTACACGAGAGCTATATGCGCCAGCCGTCCGTAATTTAGCAGTGTAAGACTAGATGGAAGGCAGTTAGTCATCACCACCCATTGTCAACTCTTGAGCCACTCTTTTACTAACGAAGAGTGGGATTAACCGTCACATTATAACGCCCTCACAGCTGAAAGGGCGAGTATGTTTGGTATATCGAGGATTTGGACCCACTAACCACCTGGTCAAGCCGGGCTTCTGAAATGGTAAAATACCTTAGAGTAATAAACTAACACTTTACTATCCTACCATGTTTAAGATAGCAATCCGAGGGTCGCGGGTTCGAATCTCCGTCATACCAAACATGCTCACCCTTTCAGCCGAGGGGGTGTTATAGTGTGACGGTCAATCCCACTATTCGGTGGTAAAAGAGTAGCCCAAGAGTTGGCGGTGGGTGGTGATGACTAGCTGCCTTCCATCTAGTCTTACACTACTAAATTAGGGACGGCTAGCACAGATAGCCCTCGAGTAGCTTTGTGCGAAATTAAAAAAAACAAACAAAACCCTCGGGAGGTCAGAGATGAACTATCTTTCTTAAGACCATCATTTATAAACCAGAACCAAGGAAACTTGTACAATAAACTTGCAGTTGCCGCAATTCCATGGTCAGTATTAGAGACATAGTGTTATCAAGTATTGGTGTCACAATACTCTCTTGAGTATATTTATTTTAGGATTTTATTGTTCTGAGATAATAATTCTAATAACTAAATATATAGTACTTGTAATAAAATTCTGCTTTAGACTTTATATGTTTGAATTTTTAAAATTTCTCTCAACGCTACATAAAGGTTATTTGCGCTAGCTGTCCCTAATTTTGCAGTTAATCAAGTTGCCACCGCTTGGGCTACTCTTTTACCAACGAATAGTGGGATGGAGTGCAGTTTTGTAACACCCATAGGGTTAAAAGGGGCGAGCATGTTTGGTGTTACAGGGATTCGAACCTGCGACCCCCAGATTACCAGTCTACCGCCCTAACCAGCTGGCAATGCCGGGGAACTAAATATATAATAAATAAAACTGGGAACAGTATTACTCGTCTGAGAATTGTCCTTGGAAGTCAGAAACATATGGTCACAGAACTTTAGTCAGTTAACAAGTCAAGAACCGGAACATCTTCACTGAAGCACGACAACCTAATATGGCTGAAAGTTTCAACTTCAATGCTTACAGCACTAATTCAACCTAAAAACCGTAGTGCGCAACTCCATCCTTCAACCTTATCACACAGAATGGTTGCAGACAAAGAAACAAATAACAATAACTTATATGATACAGACATCTTCACCTTTGGAACATTTAACAGATACATACACTTGCATGGTCGGTTAAATGAAGATAAACATAATTAATTATCAGTAAGTTAGGATCTTTTCAGTTTGTTTACATGTGAAAATTAAGCCTGAAAATAAATGTAGCAAAAACTTCCTTTTATCACGTTTTTTTGTTAGTTTCAGCGTGTTTAAACATCTTCAACCTAATCAATATTTCAACCCTAAGTCTCCCCTGTGAACACACTTTAATAGGCTCTTTTAAGTTCGATAGCTTCGTTAATATAGTATACTGGTTGAATAATCACGGCCACACTAGTTAATGCCCTCTTACAATGAGATTTAGTGCTTTTTGATTGGACGACATTGTTCTCTTATAGCGAGGCTAAATGGATTATAATATCCCGAACGTATAGCCATTCTCTAGGATAGGGATGGGCAACTCCATGGCCACTGGCTACATGTGGCCAGTGAATAGCACAATTGTGGCCAGCTTGAGTTTAGGAATCAACTTTTTCCATCATTTATTTTTTTATTCCAAATTTGGTAATCAGCAACTGTACTGCCTCACGTCATCGCTAATGTCGCACGCTTCATCACTGCTATAGACTCTGGTTTAGATGTTTGTTATCGAGTGTGCGTTGTTTTGCATGCGCTTGCAAACATATTTTTATTGTGCAACTTTCAAGTGTTTAAATATAATTTATTTTAATCCCACAGTATGGATAAGTAGATAATTGGAAAAAAATGAATCCAGATGATGGTGAACAATCAGAAAATAAAGACAGTTTAATTGATTCTGGCATTACTGACGAAAAGGGAATGGCGCGTGACTGGAAAAACGTGAATTTAATGAAAGTTGTGAGTTGAAATTTGTAATGATTGAAGCAAATAATAAACCAGTGTGTGTTTCGTGTAACAAAGTTTTTAGGAATAATAAAGTGTACAACCTTAAGCAACCTTTAACAAATTTTCACAACGAATTTGATGTAAAATTTCTAGCTGATAGCAAAAATCACATGAATGAAATTCGCTGTCTGAAAGCACAACTTTATGAACAAAATGCAGGCGTGAAAAGATTTTTATCGTCGATAGAACTAGTTACGTTAGCTAGTTATAAAATAGCTTGGATTCTAGCTATAAAAAGAAGTCATTTTCTGATGCTGAACTAATAAAAGAAATATTAATTGTAATCATTGAAACTCTGCTGGGGAATTATGATTCAAAAATAAAATATGATACTCTTCAAATAATTTGCAATTAAGTCGAAGAACAATTGTCTGCAGAATTCTGGAGTTAGTAAAAGACATAGAAAATCAGTTGCTTGAACAACTAAAGGACTGTTTGTATTTTTCTTTAGCACTAGATAAGTCAACAGATGTTGGTGACACTGCACAGTTGATATTTTGGGTTTGATATGTAACTTCAGATCTTCAAGTGAGATAAGAAATGCTTGACCCTTGTGGATTACGTGATCGAGCATGTGGAAAAAACATCATTGAAACATTTCTTGAAATGGCAAAAAAATTCCATCTGCATTTTAAAAAAACTGGTTTCTGTCACAACGAAAGGTGCTCCCGCCAGGACTGGGATGAAATTGGGATTTGTTTCTCTTTTGAAGAAGTATTTAATTACAAATAATGTGAAGTCCACGCTGTCATCTTTCCATTGCATTTTACGTCAAAAATATTTATGTGCTCAGATGTCTAAAAGTGATGAATTGACAAATCTAATGGACATTGTAGTAAAATTGTGAATTATATTAGAAATGGAAGCTCTCTCATCCGTCGACAGTTTATTGAGTCTTTGAAGAAAAGCAGTGATCTTGCAAAGGTAAGATGGTTAAGTAAAGGAAAAGTCTTGAACGATTTACTTCCTTATTTCTTCAAATAAAAGACTATCTTGTTGTAAAATATAATATTGAAAATTTCCCTGAAATTGAAACTTTGTCACATGATGACAGTATAATTTACACTTTCTGTGCCACATGATGGCTCACTTGCATAATTTGAATGCAAAGCTTCAGGGAAGAGGTAAAATAATAATCAAGCAATCATAGTCTATTCATGAATTTCAATTAAAGCTAAACCTATTTGTGGAACAATTATAAAAGAATGATTTGACACATTTTGTGAAGTTGAATAGTTTTTTTAGAAAATAATAAGGACTGTGATTTCTCTGATGCTAAAGATGATCTCCGTGTAAACTGGATCAAATATCTTTCTCAAAAACTTGAATCACGTTTCTCCGAATTTGAAAAATTGAAATTGATATTGGAATTTTTGTATAATCCATTTTAATTTGAGTTAGGAAATTTCAGAGTAGAAATTATATCTTTTTTATCTTTGAAGACGAGTTGTTTACCCTGAAAGTGTAGAACACATAAAAGGTTGTTTTGTTTTGAATTTCGCGCAAAGCTACACGAGGGCTATTTGCACTAGCCGTCCATAATTTAGCAATGTAAAACTAGAGGGAAAGCAGCTAGTCATCACCACCCACCGCCAACTCTTGGGCTACTCTTTTACCAACAAATAGTGGGATTGACTGTCACGTTATAACGACCCCACGGATAAAAGGGCGAGCCTGTTTGGTGGAACCGGTATTCAAAGCCGTGACTCTCGGATTACGAGTCGTGTGCCTTAACCATTTGGCCATGCCGGACCTACATAAAAGGTAAACAAAAATGTTCTATCATAAAGATGTTACTCACTTTTCTGATAAATGAGAGTCTTCCAAATTTAAAGATAGCAATTTCAAAATTATTTCTCATGTTTGGATCCACATGGGCGTGTGAGTCAACATTTGTTTCGCTAGATTTTCTCAAGTCTAGATACAGATCTCTCTGACATAAATTTAGAGGCAGAGCTAAGATGTTCATTGAACATAGATATTAACCCAAATTTCACGAAACTTGTTGATGAAACCCCAATCATTTTTCACATCGAAGGTTAGTTGAAATGCAATTATTTTGATTAAAATACCATCTTTCTTTGTTTCTTTTTTTTTAATAGTGTGCCAACTTTGTTTTCATTAGCCACAGTGGTGGCCACTATGAAAAATCAGTTGCCCACCCCTGTTCTAGGAATTAAAATATGTAGGTTTAGTTTCGTATTTTCTACCTGTTGTTGTATTTGGGAGAATCACCGGCTACCTTAATTATTTTCATGTTTGTGTCTTAGACAAGCATTTAAATAACAAAAGAGTTAACACAAGAGTTAATACGTAACTTTTATTTAAAGAACAAATGTTCTCATGATAATTCGAACTTAGCCTAAGGTTTTTGGGTTAAAGTGATCTTTCTGTTGTGATATAAATGTCCAGTTTGTACGTCATTACAGCAAAAATCAAATTTCGTTTGATATTTTTCCATCACTAATTTCAAAATTAAACACTATGGTGTTTAAAATTCTACAAATTCCTCTAAGATAATTGAATTTTGTATGTCAGACTAGCGCCTCATTAGCCAAAGACTAAACCCACAGCTAGCTACTAATATTCCTAGAAAGACACTTTTAAAAAATGACAGTTCCACATATATCAAAAATACTTATCCAGCAAAGGATAACTCTACCTGAATCATATGATATTGTAGTATGTGAGTGTGTGTGGATAATATGTTAATCTCTTTTATACATAAAGAATATTTATATCACATAATGGTAGTACAATGTTTAGTTTAGAAGAACTTTACATCAAGACAGAATATGTGAATTTCCATTAAACATATACAATAAACCCAATGTTAATAAAGCATATCTAGTTCATGACAATTCTATAGCAGACATAAATGCATTAATATCTATATCACATAAACATAAGCTGCATACTAATTATATCAACTATTTTAATAGTTTATTTTTAGTGTGTGAAACCACATTACTTTCTTGGTTTTGATTTATATTCTCCAAGAACAAAGAAATTTTTGTTTGTTAATATAAGGTTTTCAAATGTATTGTTAACATGCACGCAAAAATTATTGACTCACTGTGGAAAATTCATTGATATGTTGGTAGAAAGATAGAATACTGTTGGTAGATCAGAAGTAATGTTGACAGGAGAATATAACTTACATTTTTGATGAAATTCATTTGCTAGTTAAAAGGCCCATGATTTTGAGATAGGCCAAGAACGTCTAAATATGGGATTATTATGTCAAGAGATAAAAAAAATTGAATAGAAATAACGAAGTTGATAAGAAGATAGCCAAATTATTCAGCGTGAATTTGTGAAGGATTTGTATCTGTATTAGATATAATATTTATTAATTTGCTTTTTACAAATAAGTTGAGATTACGTTAATCCTTGTATTGCCATTAGTTTGAACATAAATTTTAACGTAGGCCTACACAACTTTACGACAGTGAGTGTTAAAACTTGTAGAAATGTTAAAGAAGAATATAATCTCATATGTGATTATTTCGTGAGATTGACACCGAAGAAAGTTTTCATCAAATAACTTAAAAGAATCGGCCACAAAAGATCAACATTACAAGAATATGTTGGTAGAAAGTTACTAAATATCAGAAACATATCTGTTATGCACTGATAAAAAAGGGCTACATACTGTTAGAAAATCAGTTATATATTGATAGCAACTTCCAGGCAAATCTTACATGACTTATTTCTGGCCTCAGTCTGTGAATGAAAAAGGTCTGTTTGAAACTCAAGCTCTGTGTATTCTTTGCACTTGCTAAAATTTTAAAGTGATTAGAATGGGCAGCTAGTTCGCATTCTCCAAGGGCATATTCAAGTACATTCGACTTGGTAGGGTTCTGAATTCATGTTTTTTTTTGTTTTTTTTATATCAGCTTAATTTTTTGTGAGCCTAATATAGTTATTATGGCAGCAAGGAAACGTAAATTTATAAAATACACTTAATGACATTAATGCTGAAATATAATCTTTCATTCTTATAAGAAATGCAGTCGATAATTTGGTTTACAAACACACATCTCAACTGTATTTGCTGTTATACCTTTCAACGTACGTTTCTTAACTGGATTTTAAAAATCAATAAATATTTGCTCATATATAGTAAAATAATGAAACAAGACATTTCGGAACTTCAAATGTAGCTCATTTATTTTGTCAACAGCAAGTATTCTGCTCTTGACATACATGGGAAAACTACTTATAAACATTAATTCTTTACTATATGTTAGTATATGCTAACATTTTAATGACGTGATTTAAATGTTAGCTAAAATACCTGCGGCTCTCAGTGATGACGTTATGATAAGAAAGTTTAACGACATAGGCCTAGAACACGTAGAAAATTCTAAAAATAAGACATAAAAAGTTGTAATAGATTCGAAACTAGATAACTGTGAAGTGGTTGTTTTTCTGGAGCAAAGTCACAGTTGACCAGGGATTTCCAAACTTTTTAGACCTGCGGAACTTCACATCACAAAGAAAAAACATTCCGGAGCCTTAATAAAAAAAAATACACTAAAAATAGAAACAATCGGTTAGATAAACTTTACTTAAAGGTTTTAGAATACAAATTTATGAAAAATATCAATATTTAAAGAAAAACTATTTCTACTTACTTATTCAAAAATTTATATCAGTAAAAGAACAGTGTACTTATTTATTTATTAGTGGCTTGGATGGACTCGCTTTTGTTCACAAAGTAGTTCAATATTTGGAGTTATGGTTGTTACCGAGAAGTACAAATCATCTTCAATATTTAATCCGTTTCTATATTTGGTTTCTGAAGCTGTATACAGTGAAAATATTTGCTCACAAAGATACGTTTTTGGAAAGCGTATCAAAATTTCCAAAGCTCTGTAACTTATTTCAGGGTAATTCCATGGCAATTTGAATCCAAAAATTATGTAATTTTTTCCTGTTGAAATTTTGTTTTTAAGGTATATAGAAAGGCAAATCATTGGTATTTGCAAAGTCAACAAAAATATTTTAAATTCGCAGTAATCTTTCTTAATGAGGATGGAAGTACTTAGTCCCTAATAGTTATACACATACCAAAAATGTGCCTGAAACATTTGCATCTTCACTTAAGGAAATTTCATTTATAAGTTAAAAAAAAAACACTGAGATTTTTGAAGTAATCATGTTCTTCCATAAGTATACATTCACCACAAAGTTTTAGTTTACGGTGATGCGCTTCCATTTTACTCTGAGCTTTGAAGTATGTTACTCTGGTACCCTGTATTGCAGCATTCACCTCATTTAGACAGGAAAATACGTCCGAAAGGTAAGCCACTTTCTGTATCCAGCATTTGTCCTTTAATTTGTATGCAAGTTCAAAATGACATTCAGATAAAAAGCAGCCTATCTCCTCATGCAATTCGTAAAGCCGAGCAAGCATTTTCCCCGAGAAAGCCATCGGACTTCAGTACGAAGTAACAAGTTTTTATGTAAACTTCTCGTATCCCCACAGAGTAAACTGAAGATCTTCGCATTGAGTAGTCTTGTTTTTATAAAATTAACTATTTTTATGACATCACCCAAGACCTCTTTTAAGTATTCTGGCATTCGTTTCATTACAAGTGCATGACGATGAAGACAACAGTGCAGGGGCGTAGATTTTTTTACACCCGATGGGGGGATGATTTTTGCAACCACTTATGTGGACTGCTCAATTTGCAAATTAGTAATCTGTGATTACGTGAACCTGAAAGCTGTAAACATACAGTCACAGAGTAATCTTGTTGCCACGATACTCGCATGTATACTTAGGCCTACTGATTGATACTTACGAACTATCGCTTAGATCGAAAAGCTTAGAAGCACGCATATATTAAAGATGTACATTTCGGCTACTGAAAAAGCTTACACCTAGGCATAATTATGTAATTCGATTGGAAAAAACACGAGAATCACAAGAACAAACACACAATTTGTAGGCCTGTGATGCAATAAAACAATTCAACAGACCAAACTGTAGGGGGGGATGATTGTATGCACCATACCCCCACCTAAAATGAAGGGGCGATGTATACCCTCCATCCCCCCCCAGGATCTACGCCCCTGCAACAGTGGATACTCTTTGAAGTCCGAGTATTTCTTTTTTATGTGTGTTACTGCGCATGAAAATTTTTCAATTATAGCAGCAGCCCCATCAGTGGAAATACTTGAGTAAAGCTGCCATTGAATCTCATGTCCTTCCATAAATAAATCGATCAATTTAAATATTTCTTCGATTGTTGTTTGAATGGTCAAAGGTTTGCAAATTAACATGTCTTCTTCAAAACTAGCTTTGTGAATATAGAGAACAAACGCAAGCAACGTCGCATAACCCGCGACATCTGTTGATTCATCCATCTGAATTGTTTGTTTGTTTGTTTTTGGAATTTCGCACAAAGCTACTCGAGGGCTATCTGTGCTAGCCATCCCTAATTTTGCAGTGTAAGACTAAAGGGAAGGCAGCTAGTCATCACCACCCACCGCCAACTTTTGAGCTACTCTTTTACCAACGAATAGTGGGATTGACCGTCACATTATACGCCCCCACGGCTGGGAGGGCGAGCATGTTTAGCGCGACGCGGGCGCGAACCCGCGACCCTCGGAATACGAGTCGCACGCCTTACGCGCTTGGCCATGCCAGGTCCTCATCCATCTGAAGCGAAAAAGTTGGACTCATTTTTATTTATCCTATTAACTCCGTTAAGCAATTTGCTGACTTATCATTGATTCTTCGAAAAATCGAGTTATCAGAAAGAGGCACAGAGTCAATGTTTTCATGAAATTTCTCACCAATTGAGCACTGTACCAAATATTTTGCGCATTGTTTTAACAAATCTTCTGCAATTGTATGAACTTCACTTTCTTTTGCAATACGGTAGCTAACACGATATGAAGCAATAAGAGCACTGATATTGTCCTGATGGACAAACGAACGTAACGTAGCTTTCCTTGCATTTAAATGCGAACACTTTCTTTTGAAGTACTTGGAAGTTGGATTTTTTAATTTGGAGTGTTTGGTTTCTAGATGCCGTTTTAACTTTCTTGGATGCAAATTGCTATTACTCAACACTGTTCCACATTCAACACACAACCCACTAGATCCATCTTCATTACCTGTCCATGTAAAACCATATTAAATAAAACTTTCATAATACTTCCTTTTTTTTTTCTTGTTTCGCTACTTCTTGCATCTTCCTGTGTTTCTGAAGTGCTTGCACACGACGATAATGCCGACGAATTCATATTAAGTCTAGACCTAGGAAGACTTTTACTCGTATCAGATTTATTATTGATATTTAGCCACTTATCCGTTATAAGGGGGACAACTAATTATTAATTTGTCTAAAAACATATTCTTATTTCTTTGGCACTTCAAAAGTATTTTCACGAACACAAAATAACTTCTTAATGAAAACTCGCTCAAGCACTTGAGTTTTATTTTCATACTAATCTAAACCAGTGTTGCTATAACAAAGTCAGAAATAAAGATTTGTGGAAAAAAGGCTAGGCCGGTAGAATAATATATTTTTCTAAAGAAACAGCCAAGCTATTATTTTTTAAAATTTCGTTCTTGCTTTTTAACAGAAATTTTAAAGCCAAATAACAAAATATTATGTTAGATCTGACGTGCGTCTAAATCTCGAACGAAACGAAACAAAATGAAACATGGCATCAGACGGGCGTATGCCGCATAGAGCTCGTTGGTATCAAGTTTGTCTAATTAAACTACAACGAATCTAACCTAACGTAACAATTACCAGTTATAATTGTCAGAAATATAATTATACTTCGTATAAATATACTTTGAAATTGAAACAATTGATATTGCATCTATTTGCATCACAATATTTCAAATTTGTACAAGTTTCAGCTATGACGTCATGTTTCATTTCGCTCAAGATTTAGCCGCTAATCCAAATCTGGCTTTTAAAAGACAGTTGGCATCACTATCCAAAGTTGACCGATGTTTCATACGAAAATTACTCGGCTATCTTGCATCTCCAATGACGCATTCGATCTTGAGATGATATCATATCTACAAACTACCAGTAATGCCACCGTCGAAGTTAATTGAAATTGTATTAATACTTTCACTGCGAGAACTTCCCTTAAGCTAAATAAAATCGTCTGGGGTTAGGCATAATAAAATATTAAAATGCCCAATACCCAATAAACGTATTATATTAAAGATATATTTCACTTTTTACTTATTATTTGTATGGCGCATTCTGATTCAATTTTATAATTTTAGGAAAAAATATTAACATTCTAAAATTTCTTCGCTGAGCCCCAGATAACTATGGCACAGCCCAAGGGCTTCGCGGAGCATAGCTTGAAAAACATGTTCGAAGACAGGTTAGAATATAAATAAGATAGTCGTAAAGTATGCAGTTTTCAGGATAGAGAGTTGAATCAGTCAGTTTATTTTCGTGATGTTAATGGATCTGTGTTTAATATTAAACGTAGGTTTGCAAAAATTTACAGCAGTGTACAAGTGTTCAAGTTTATAGAAACTTTAAAGAAGAAAACACACTAATTAGTTTTAGTTTACGTGGACTGGAGTTTGAATCATTTATTTGCTTGTTTGTTGTTTTTTATGTCTGCTAAATGAAAACTATTAAAAACAGCACAGGAATTTATAATTCCTACTAAGTCGAGTGGACTGGAATATATCCTTAAAGAATGCGATGTAATATTCCATTCTAATGAGTTTAATATAACATAGTGTTTAGGGACAACAAGGGATCTATTAGTCTTAACCTAAATTTAAAATATTAAATTAATTAATTAACAAATCTTAAAGCCAGCAATTATCATTCATATAGTTATAAACATTTCTCTTAAACTCACTTCAATTCACTGCCACCACAACGTCCAAAGCGACCCTTTCCAAAAGTCAACTATCCTTTTAAAATAATAAAAACGCAAAAACTGTCTTAGTTAAAGATAACTCCTACCTTGCCAAAATGTACATTTGTGTCCTCTAGTCCTACCATTCTCACCATTAAGTATGGAAAAGATGATACATCAACAATTTTAATTCCTTCTACAACCTAAAACACGTCAATCAGTTTTCCTCTAATTTCTGTTTTGAAGAGAAAACAATTTCAGATATCTTAATCTCTCCTTGTATGACAACCCCCTTCCAAAGCACCATTCTAGTAACCTTCCTCTGAACTCTTTCCAACAATTCAGTGTCCTTCCTGAGTAAAGGAGACTAAAAATGAACACAACACTCCAATGTGTCCTAAACAGTGACATGTAGAAGGAAATTTATAACCTTTTTAGATTCGTATTCAATACTTCTCGGCCCGACATGGCCAGGTGGATAAGGCACTCGATGCGTAATCCGAGGGTCGCGGGTTCGAATCTCCGTCATACCAAACATGCTCACCCTTTCAGCCGAGGGGTTGTTATAGTGTGACGGTCAATCCCACTATTCGGTGGTAAAAGAGTAGCCCAAGAGTTGGCGGTGATGACTAGCTGCCTTCCCTCTAGTTTTACACTGCTAAATTAGGAACGGCTAGAGCAGATAGCCCTCGAGTAGCTTTGCGCGAAATTCAAAACAAACAAACAAAAACAATATTTCTGTAGATACAACCTCAATTCCTATTTTCCCTACTGTCACCCACTAGAACAACGGTAAGTCTCCGGATTTAAAATGCTAAAATCATGGGTTCGATTCCCCTCAGTGGACTCTGCAGATAGCCTGATGTGGCTTTGCTATAAGAAACCACACACAAATTTTCCCTATCAACAGCACACTGATTAATAGTTTTAGGGACCAATGAATCACTTCCCAAATATCCCTTTCTTTTGACACTGGTAAAGTTATTCCCATCCAATTTATACTAATAATTCAAATTATGATAACTCTCATCCATTATCTTTATTATAATGAAAACACACCTGACACTTATTTGCCTCCCCCATTAAATGATCTAAATCCTGTAGTAAACCAGCAGCATCTTCTTCAGAGCCAGCAACACCCAATACCCTTGATGTCCTCAGTAAATTTAAGTAATTTATTGACCATTTCTTTATCTACGTCATTAATGTAAATAAAAAGGTGTGAAGGTCCTAAGACTGAGACACACCACTTGAGACATTAATCCAGTTTGATTGAATTCCGTTTACAACAACTCTCTGTATTTTTTCATTTTTCCACCCAGCCACTCTTCTATCCAATTAGCTAACTTATCCCCACGCCTATAAAGACATTTTAGTACCTTTTCAAATGCTTCTTTAAAATCCAGGTACATCAAATGTACACATTTATCCTCAGCTCCAAAAGCAGTAACCTTTGGAAAGAGTGCAAAAGATTTTCTCGTAGCGAATGTTGACTCTAATAAAATTCTAAACTTTATTAAATGGCTTTGCAAACATCTTCTATCATACTTTCCAAAGCATTTCCCACAACCTGTGTACGATCAATAGGACAATTTTTATCACCTCCCTTGCAAATAGTTTGAAATCTTAGCAAGAGGCATTGATAAACAAAGCTTTTATAATAAGTGAACTTGTTAATTCACAGACTAATTTGGTTTGAAGTTCGTGCAAAGTTACACGTGGATTTTAGTGTTAATTAACCCTAATTTATAGAGGACGCAGCTACTAAACTCTATACACTGCCAGCAAATAGTGCGATGGGGATTCAAACCCGCGACCATCGGATTACGAGTCGAGTGCCTTAACCACCTGGCCAATAAGTGTATTATTAATTGAAACAACTTGAAACACACCTTCCAGGGGAAGACTGAAAAGTGAATTTGTATTCTATGGCCAGATGGAAGAAACACGTGTTGAAGAAGATTGATAGAAAAAAATTAGGTTTTCAACCTTCCTTCCTGATCACGTTACATGTACTGTACACATACACTTCCATACTAATGTTTTTTTCTATTGAATTTTTTTTACGAGCTGTCATAACAGATTGAAGAATACAGTAAGAAACTTCACGTCCAACTATTATAAATGACCAAAGTACTAAGTTTGTTTTTCTTACTGTTCTTCCAGCATTTTTTTTTTTTTTTTTCCGGTGGTGGCCAATAAACACTATGTAACACAAATTTTGTTGCTGGATAGTGTGCGTTTTTTCTTAATTGCTTATGTTGTAAAAGTACAGAAAATGGCCAGTATTCTCTTCAAACTTTGCTTTTGTGATCTGGATAATGAAATTTAAAAACCTATTTAATATATGTAAAACGGGCAAATTTGCACATTTTCATTTACATAAGGTCTGAATAAAACATATGAATAAAGAATTACATGTATTGATACTAAAGTTATACAAAAATGTTTAGAAGTGAGTAGTTTTTCGAAATTTGCGACTGTAGTGTAAATCACTTTCACGTATCAGACCCCAAATATAGTCTCCCATCATGTTTTCGTTATACGCTCCCAGGTCACAAAAGCAAAGTTTGAAGAGAAAAATAGGTCTTTTTCATTTACTTTAGTCATAAGCAATTGGGAAATAATACTTTCTGCCCAGGAACAAGAAAAAGTAAACATTTTGTTACATAGTGTAAATATTATGAGGTGTTGTGGAACTCTGTACTGGCACAACCAACCTTTCATGTGAATTCAAAATCTTTACTGAGAAAATGAAAATTTACCAGTTATGAGAGAGATGACAAAACTCTACAACTACATGATTCTTACATTAACATCTCTGTAACATTATTACGGAAGTTTTAAAGTAGTAAATCGATTGAAAACTGACAAACAGAAATAAAAAGTAATAAATATATACAACAAGGAAATCCGGTAACCAATTTAACCATTTAGAATAACAGATTATTTCAAATTAATTTAAATCACACAAAATTTACGTTATATATGGCAACAATTTTCAAGGTTTTGTGAATAATTTAAAACTACACAGCATGTGTAACGGAAACTAACAGAAAAGCGACACCTAACTTTGGCAAATCAGTAAGTTTCTTGCTAATAATTTTAAACTTAAGAGAGCGCTGCTTACACACTGGTTTTCTAAATTCTTGAAAAGTTTACTGAATAACTCATTAGGGTTTGGGGAAAGCATTTAACAGTTGCACAGAAATTCCTTGTTTAGAAAATACTAAGAACAAGTACAGTAAACATTTTCTAGTGAAGAACTCTACAGTTGCTATAATCAATATTGAGTTTTAATTTGTAAAAGATTTGAATATTACACAATGTTTCAAGATAAAAGTGTCATTATAGTGTCTCCAAACAGATGTGTTTAAATGTAAAGAAATAGACATTTCAAATTCTCGGTCACATGAAGAAAATCACAATTTATTGTTGGTTTTTCAGAAAGCTATGACTGAGCACAATCCATGTATCTACTTTTGAAACAACTAGTTTGTCACAGTAACAAACTGTTTAACAGGAAACAAATTAAAAATATAATTAAGACCTAATATGAATAGCTACATATGAACGTATTAAGTTATAGTGAAAATGAAACTGCACACATCCACAAGACTGTTTTTACCACAACTTGCTGCTTCTAAATGTTTTTTGATCTGACTCAACATAAGAATCAAGGGTTCATTGCAGTAACACTGAAATGCACATTTGTAAACAGACTTTTGTTTCATTTTTAAATACTAACACAAGAATTCTGTGCACAACAGCAGCAGTGACACTTAGCTAACTTTAGTTTCAGAGCTCTGAATAATTCTTTAAAGAAAACTTCTGACTAGACAGCGTAGTTGTGGCATTCTACATGTGACAGTTCATTGAAATTTCATATTGGTAAAGATGATAATGTTAGAAATAAATAAAATGATCATGATCTGAGCTGACTAGTTAAATTATAACACTGTTAAATTATAACACTTTCATTGTTCAAATCTTTCTTGCTTCCAGCTCTTATTAATTCAACAAACATACACTTATTAAGACATACACTAAAAATGAAAGCTGAGAAGGTGACATCACTTCTCAATGCTGTAGCCAGCAAAATCTAACAAAGACAATCATGTACACGATTTATCTGGCTATGTTTTCTAAGGTCAAATAATTTAAAAATTATAAAAAAACTTAACATTAAAGAGCTAATAACCAACATATGTGATTTATATTATATTGTGTTAACAAGCACATTTTACAAAATTTGCTATATAATTCAATAAGTCACTTTCCAGACCACACTTTCACTTAAAACTATATAAATACGTAGATTGCTTGTTTTTATTCGCTCTTCCACGTCTCTTAAGACCTATGAGATTCTTCTTATTAAAACAAACTGGATTTCTTCCTCAGTGAATAATAACAAAACAAAACAATTTAAGTTCCATTTACAACAAAAATACCCCATGAAGTACATGCCAATTAATGAACCCCAAATACTATTCTTCCAACTCTCTTTTCATATTTAGTCTGAACTCCACATAATTTATGATAATACTTAAGAAGTAATCAAAAAAGAAGGGCCTTAAATGAATAATGGCATGTTTTAAGTAGGTAGGGCAACACATACAAAGGACTTGTGACACAACATTTTGGAATTTCCAGAAGATTGTACGGTTTCTGAGAACTGTATGGATGACTAAAAAGTTACACCAATATTTTTTTCTTGCCACAGGGACATAAGATTAAATGGAAATGCATAATGAGGCAGGTTCTCAATTTGTCTGGATGATGACCAGCTGACCTAATGCCTCCACTGCTATGTAGCAGGACCCTCTACCATGTTTCTGTTTGGACAGTAATCTTCATTCACTACAGAGAATCCTCGGAATTCTTCCTGATTGATAGTGCGGATTACATCAGGATTTACTGGGGTCAACACCGGATCTTCTTTGGTGAAGTCCTGATCAAAGTTGTTCACATCGCGCTTGGTTTTCTGTTGAAGAAATGATGTTATAGATGTAAGTTCCTCTGAAGCACAAAACACTGTAAGCATGATGTTCAAATTCACAACACCTTACAGAGATTCAGGTAAAAACCTTCCAAAGAACTAATCATCATTCAATGACTGAAAGACAATTCTTGCTTGATACATACACATAAGAGTCTAGTGTGTTCTGTAAACTAGATAACAGATTACCGATTAAATTCAAACTGAATTTTTATCACTTGCTAACAAGTAATCAAATATCAACAGAATTTATGTTTAATAGGTAAAAATTACAGATTAACATGAAATTATGTTTTACTCAAGAGAAATGACAAGTTTTGATTCATTGGTTGGTCTAACAACTCTCTCTCAAAACTGACATTTGAAATACCAGTTAGAACAATGTAACCATTTAATCAGAAAAATATTCAATGGAAAAATCTTTAATTGTACACATTTGCTGAGGCTATTGTTTAAAGGATAAAATATTATACAATGTTCTCCTTTGCTGTGATTAAATCTACAGTTTGTGCTGAAGCAAAATTAGTTTTTTTGTTTTTGCCCAAGTTTTTTTTTATACAGATTACATTAACCCACAACATTTACATTGTATTTATTATTGTTGTTTAAATAGACTTCTTAAGACAAGCACCAAACACAGGAAATTAACACATTGTTAAGAATATTGTTAATAATTAAACACATTGTCACATGGATTACACAGGTGGGAAAGTGTGAAGTCAAAAGTAACAGTAAAATCACACGACACTCTCATTTTGAGCTAACTTATGTAAAATGAGCTGTTGCTAGTGTAATGGCAAACAGGATTTTAGGCTGTATATAAAGAAATATTGAATACAAGTCTGAAGAGGTTATTTCATTTTACAGGTTACTGGTTAAGTCACATTTGGAATATTGTGTTTATTCCTTGGCTCCTTACCTCAGGAGAGATTTTATATTGTTAAAAAGGGTTCAGAGGAATGTTACTAAAGTGGTACCTGGGACGGAGAGGTTGTCATATGAGGAGAGATAAAGATCCTTATAACTGTTTTCTCTTATAAATAGAAGTGTTAGAGGGGGTCTTATTGAAGTATTTAAATTGTAAAAGGAATTGATAATGTTGATGTACCAACATTTTTATTACTTAACAGCAAGAATTATAGAACTAGGAGACACTAATATAGATTTAGGCAAGGCAGAAGTCATCTTTAGCTAGGACATTTTTATTTTCCAATTAGAGTGGGTGGCCTATGGAAAGGGTTGTGGCGACATGAAACCTGAGTGAATTTAGACGAAAACTTGACAGATATTTTAGTGATAAGAGTTGGTTTTAATTTTATTAGACTTAGAGGATGGAACAGCCAAGATGGACCAGCAGGTCTGTTGTTAACATTATGCTACGTTATTTGGCAATCACTGATGTCAACTAAACACTACCATGCAGTCAACATTATGTTTTATTTATAAAACATGCAGTAATCCTACACTGATCCCCTGTAAATCAAATAAAGCAGTCATTAAATAATGAAAACACATTTCATATAATTTATACTTGAAACTGGTGGAACTCTAATTACAGAATTGTAGGAAAAGACAATAATTATATAACGGGTGATTAAGTAGTTCAGTGAATGATGGAATAAGTAATTTGTTTTTTATAAACAATAGACACATACATGATCAGTCCCCCTCAAAGTACTCTCCTACACATATGATCTAAAATACGAACTCTGAATGGTTCATGATCTAGAATATTATCTCTGATTACCTCATGTCTAAGAATAAAACAATACTTTTGAACATTTTATTATTTACAACATTACTATTGAATGTTTTATGCTATGAGGAACATTATAAAACATTACACTAAGCTTTCAATTAACCCTTTCACAACAGGTCATAAGTCAAAGGCCAGCCATCAAATTTGTTAATTTGCATTCAAAATTTTATTGAACTACAATTTGACAAATTTATGTCCGTAAGTTTGGAATCAAATTGTAGATTATAATTCAAACTTTAACATTATATATGAGTTAATTTCTTAATTTAAAAGTAAATATTAATTAATGTTTGCTCTACTTCTTGCACCACATCATTTCAAGTTATGTAATGTTAGTTAGGCATGACTGGAAGGCCAATATAATAATAAATATAAATGTTCATATATAGGGTTATAAGACTTAAGCTACTCACACTAAACATCTGTATTTTTGTGTTATAACATGTAGTTATTCTAGTGTGAAAAAAACATTTATTTCCCATTTTTTATGATGGTTACGAGGTTGGTCAAATGACAGGCCCCACACAGTTATAGAAAATAACATAATACAGTCTTACTGAAAACATATGTTTGAAATGTATTTAGGAGGTTTTAAAGATTACATAAATAATATTTAAGATTTTTTGATGGAGAATATTATTTTTAATCATAACTTGAAAGCACTTTACACTCAGACAAAAAACAAAACAGACTATTTTCACAAACAAGTCTTTTGTAAAAATATTTCAATAAAAAAATTGATTTTTTGTATACAAAATGCTTGTAATCTTTACCACAGGTCTACCAAATTTTGTGAAGATGCACATGATGTATCAAACGTTATAGGGCAAATACTTAATGTGTGAAAGTGTGCAGATAAACTTGTGTACATTCTACTGAGCCTGTAGAAAAAGGGTTAAATGTATACATACTTTTTTACATGATGAAGGAAAGTAACAGTTATAAAGACAAGTTTTTACATGTTTGTTTGTTATGAGTTTAGCACTAAACTACACAATGAGCTATCTGTGCTCTGCCCACAACAGGCATTAAAACCTAGTTTTTAGCATTGTATGTCTGCAGACATACTGCTGTGCCACTGGGCAAGTTTCTACTTTTATTTTAGTTGAAAACTCTAAATACTAACAGCATATACTCACAATTTTTGGTCTAAAAGGTGGTTTAACTTTTCGACTTTCTAAAGCATCCCAATCAATTTCCTTGAAAAATATATGGTTTAATATTGCCTGTTCCAGACCCTGAGAAGGTACACACCCTAATCGTTTAGCAGGATTCTTGGTCATGAACTGAAATAATAAAAAAACTTTTATTCTTTCCACTATAATTAATACTTCAAGTGAAATTTTATAAATATTAGGAAAAAATGAGATGAATGACATAAATTACAGAATTATTTCTACTTAACTTGCAGTAATTTATAAAATGAAAGTTACAAATTCCTGACATAAAAATGTATCTCAGATGATGACCTAGGAAGGTCAAAATGTTGTTCTCTGCTTTATTAGTAAAAGTGTTTATACCAATACCAGCTGCTTCGAGATGCATGTTTATTTCAAGTGGGTTTCTCATCAAGAAATTCTTGACAGTTCATTAAGAAATCAGTACAGTTATTTTTCTAATGAAAACATTCCAATAAAAATGTAGTAATTCCAATTTTTTAATTTCTAAGAACACTTTCTTTTATTCATAACAGTTGCAAATATATTTAGTGCTTTAGTACAAAATGTGTAAATAATTATATTTTTGCAGATAAAAGTTCCTACAAACATTTGTTTACTGGTATCACATTCTTAATCACATTTTTACTTTTACTGATACTTCTACATATATTTTACTTTTTTTTATTGATACTGTTCCATACATTTTATTTTTTATTGGTACTGTTCCATACATTTTACTTTTTTTATTGGTACTGTTCCATACATTTTACTTTTTATTGGTACTGTTCCATACATTTTACTTTTTATTGGTACTGTTCCATACATTTTACTTTTTATTGGTACTGTTCCATACATTATATTTTTTTTGGGTAATTGTTCCATACATTTTACTTTTTATTGGTACTGTTCCATACATTTTACTTTTTATTGGTACTGTTCCATACATTTTACTTTTTATTGGTACTGTTCCATACATTATATTTTTTATTGGTACTGTTCCATACATTATATTTTTTATTGGTACTGTTCCATACATTATATTTTTTATTGGTACTGTTCCATACATTATATTTTTTATTGGTACTGTTCCATACATTATATTTTTTATTGGTACTGTTCCATACATTATACTTTTTTTACTGATATTACTACATACAATTTACTTCTTATTCTACTTTTACATACATTTTAGTTTTTACTGGTACTGTTTTACATACATTTTAGTTTTTACTGGTGCTGTTTTCCATAAATGTTTAGTTTTTATTGGTATTGCTACCAACATTGTAAGTTCTGTAAATGTTTGACACATTTCAGTAACTGTTTTATTCACAAAGTTTCCACAATCAACTTACCCCTTTGAGAACAGAAACTGCTTCCTTGCTTAACCAAACAGGATAAACAACATCTTCATGTAGGATAGATTCAAAGAGGTCATCTTCATTGTCAGCTTCAAAAGGTGGCTGTCCTGCCATCATCTCATACATCAGTACCCCCAGAGCCCACCAGTCGACAGAAGGACCATATTCTAACTCTTGTAGGATCTGGAACAAGAAAGGTTGTGTTGGAATCTTCTTCACACAACAATCAAGTGGTTGATGAATATTTTGTGAAGAGCATCATATCAGTTTACCATATCATAATAAAAAGTACAACTGGACTTTAAATTATTTTATTCAAATCAATAATTGTATGAAGGATTTAAATATATGTTGTGTAAGTACCACGTAACTAATGGGTTAATAAGTAGTAGATACTTAAAACCAGCTGGAAACCCTTGGGTGCAAAATAAGAGACTAAGGATAAAACTTGTTTCAAGTGATATAAAAGTGCTACAGATAAAAATTATAAACACTAGTTTGATTACAGTGAAATAACATACCTGAGTAAGGTGTAGTTTAACTGATAACAGAGAAACGGATAAGTGGTCCTGTCATTTTATGTTAGGTTAGCAATATTACACTTTTAATTTTCTACAAATCTAATGCAGTACCTCAGGTGCAATATAATCAGGAGTACCACAGAATGTTGTAGTTGTAGCACCACCAGCAATTCCTTCTTTACACATTCCAAAATCTGCAATCTTGCAATGTCCTTCACTATCTAACAAGATGTTGTCCAACTTGAGATCCCTAGAGGATGTTTTACACTTCATTTACCATATAAACAAGTAAAAAACAACAATTCTCTGACTAAGTCTCACCTTGGACCTTGAATAACAATCCAACTAGTTTATGGAACACTTTAACACTGTAATTACTGGTTTAAAATATAAACATCAAATTTATTTCACATAGAGTATTTATACCATATTAAAAGTTTACATTAAACTTGAAACACAAGAGAAATACTGACAGTACACTGTTTACATCAACCTACAAATTCTGATTAAATTATTAACACTAAACCTCTTGTTCAGAAAATTATTAATATCACATTCACTTAACAACAATTAGTCATTTACTTTGTAGTTTTAAATGTTTAGATAAGTGATTCTGAAAACTTAAATCTCCTGTAAATTATCCAAACCAGACCTATATCTTCAGATTTAACTGTTTACACTAGATCCAAATATTTAAGACCATTGTTTAAAACTGACCTACATTTTTAAATTCAGCTCTTGACACAAGATCTAAATATTCAGAATCCACTGTTTACTTCAGACTAATGCTAACAGTCACTTGCTGACAAAAAATCCACATTTTTAGTCTCAACTGTTTGCAGACTTAAATATTCAGTTGACTGTTTATCTGAGATCACTACATTAGCCACTTACTTACAACAGAAGTACATGTTAGAGAGAACACACTTCTAACCTGTATATCACTCCATGTCGATGTAAGAACATTAAGGCAAGAGTAACTTCTGCTGCATAGAATCTTGCCCTTGCTTCATCAAATTTCCTGGCTTTCTGAATTTGAAACATGAGATCACCTCCATTTACGTACTCCATGACAAAAAACAGACGATCCTTTATTGGAATAAAAAATGGAACACATCCAGTTAAAATTTAGATGTTACACATTTTGTGATGGTCATAATATCTAAATATCAGCCAGAGAAAGTAAGCTTGTTACCAGCATAGTAAAGATTAATTTTTTAGCCTTTAACCGAAAACTGTTACACAAAAATAAGACAGATATAAACACATGCAACATTTGAAAGTTTTGGATAAATAGAAATTATTTCTACTTTATAACACTTCTTTCATATCTTAAAAAAATGTGAAATGTGTATGTATTCATAGGACAGAAATGGAAAACAAAATAAATTTGAATTTTTTAAAAATAGGCTACAGAAAAGGTATTTTAATCATGAACTAATGCTCAACCAGATGACTGTTCACATATAAAAGCATATAGATAAATTAAGTAGGGGCGTTAAAAGGAAAATAGTGTTAAATGGTACAAACTGTATGTTAATTTAATAATGCACCTCTGTTTGGAAAGAGCAGTAGAGAGCTGTGAGAAAAGGATGTTTGGCTGATAAAGTAAGGATCCGTTTCTCAGTCATTGTACAGTCCACATCATCGTCTTGAAGAATAACATCTTTTCTTAAAACTTTGATGGCGTACACTTCATCAGTTCCTTTACGTTCTCCTAACATAACCTAAATTATACAAAACAACACACCCCATAGCATTCGTTTTATCATATACAACATATAATAATTTAACAACTTCTAAAGATTAGGAAACAAATTATATAAAAATACTTTAAAATATAAAAAATTCTACTGAAAAATTCAATAAATCAAAATTGAAATAATCAATTAAAAGCTTTGCATAAGGATTTGCACACAGATACAATACAGTGTGAACTTTCCTAAATGAATTGTAACTAATAAAAAGTACAATAGTGTAAAACTCATACAATAGACTTCCTTTGCTTCTATGCTACCTATTATGGAATAATACAGGGTGTCCCAAAATAACGTTTACAGTCAAAGAGTGTAAACTTCAGATTTGACTTGTGTCCAAGGATAGCGGATAATCAGCTTACAATCGAGCACAAAATATTCATTCTTAAAACTTTTTGGAAAGTCGAAAACAAAGCTGAAGTGCAAAGACGTTTTACTAGAAAGTTCCATATGGATGCGCCATCTCGCCCTAGCATTTCACGCATCATTGCCAAGTTTGATGAACACGGAACTCTCCACCATATGAGAAAGGGTCGCTCTGGTCGAAAAAGATCATCAACAAGCCCAACAAGAGAGCAAGAGGTCATTGATAATGTTCTGAATTCTCCAAGAAAATCAGTGCACCAACTGTCTCGTGAAACAGGTATCCCCCTAAATCCAGCGTTCATCGCATTTTGAAGCGTTCCCAATTCAAATGTTTCATCCCATCGCTTGTTCATGCTCTGAATGAAGATGACCCTGATCGAAGGGTTGAGTTCTGTGAATGGTATCTTGCTAGATGTGCAGGCGATGATGAATTTCTACTCAAAATCATTTGGAGTGACGAAGTAACGTTTAAGCTGAATGGCTCAATAAATCGACACAACTGCACCTACTGGGCAATAGAAAATCCACATGTTACAGAGGAACATCACTTGAATTTGCCTGGAGTGATTGTGTGGTGTGGTCTGTCCGCTAGGGGACTCATCGGACCATTCTTTTTCCAAGACACCGTAACAGGATTGAATTATCTTAACATGCTACAAGAGTTTGCCATGCCATCCAAGAACAATTTGGAGAAGAAGAGTGTTTCTTCCAGCAGGATGGCGCTCCTCCCACTTCCATCGTGACGTGAGAGCTTATCTGGATGCATCTATGCCAGACAGATGGATTGGACGAAGAGGAAGTGTAGAATTTCCTGCTAAATCACCAGATTTGACATCCATAGATTTCTTTTTGTGAGGGTTTCTGAAAGACAAAGTTTACAGCACAAAAAGGGCAACAATTGACAAATTGAGAGTTGCAATTGAAGAACAATGTGCTTTAATACCAGATGAGATGGTGTTTGATGTGTGCACTTCCATTTCTTCCCATTATGAGATGTGTCTGGAGCAGAACGGATTTCAGTTTGAACACCTGAAGTGAAGCAAGCAAATTCTGACATTTTACAATTTCAACCAAGGAGAGTTTTCCTTCGGAAGAACTTTGTTATTTTTCTCTTGATTTCAGTATTAAATCTTTAAATAAATCCTTTGGCTATCATATGTATCTTGTTTCATTGTTAAAATCAATAAACAAGGAAAGTTATAATGATCCAAAGAGTGTAAATGTTATTTTGGGACACCCTGTATGTCCCTCATAGGAAGAAAATCAAAACAGTTTTGTTCCAAACATCACCAATTTCTACCCTGTGACTTCAATACAAGTTGTCAAGTTTAGCCAATCACAATTTTTAAAATTAAATTGTCATTGTGTGACATACTTGTCAATACCTCAGCTTTGAGAAGTTTCAGCGTAACAAAAGTGCTTCTACTGTTCTTTATATATAAGCTAAGTTTAGCAAAAACTGTATTCAGATTAAAACAGTTGAGCATAGTGACATATTGCAAGAATAAAGTAGGTTTGTTACAAGATTATACCACAATTAGAGACCTTCTTTTCAAAAATTGCTTCATCATTGTATAGTGCATTTGGATTTGGAAGTTTCAGCATAACTGGAAAGGTTCTGTCCAGAACAAGATTAGGTAGGCCTAGGTAGATATACTTTTCCTGGACCACATTAAATGCTTAAATGTCAAGGCCACTATTTGTTAAGTGTTTACATTAGGCCATAATTTGGCAAAAAATAATCCAGAAAATATCTGTGATGATGAGAAAACCCACTTGTAGAGAAAATTATATATTTAAAAATGGCTGGTATGGGTAGAGAAAATTATATATTTAAAAACAGCTGGTATGGGTAGAGAAAGCACTATGTAGAGGGACAAACAACGTTTCGATCTTCTTTGGTGAACCTGATGATGATCAAAGAAGGTTGAAACATTGTTCGCTCCTCTATTAGTGCTTTCTCTACCCATACCAGCCTTTTTAAATATATACTCTAGAAAAAGTACATACATAAATGAATATCAACTGGCTTTAAACTTTATAGCACAAATCAAATAAAGCAGTTTCATTAATAAAATTTAAAAAATCATTTTACCAACAATTTTGGTGTTCTACAAAAGCTATTTTATTTACACAATATGTCACAGATCATTAAGACAGTGTTGTGTAGTGAGGAACCTATTGAACTGAATAATGACATCACTAGAACAGCAACTTTTACAACAAGCAGGTTTTGATAATTACAACAGTATCAAGTCATCATTTGGTAAGAGTTAAAGCAAACCATACATGTGCATCAGACACATCCAGTTCATAAGTTGTCACTAGCAAAAGTAGATGTTTGACCTCTCTTACAACTGTAACTTGCAGAATGCAACAAACATCTAGCTTTCATTTTACAACTGTAACTAGGAGAACGTAGAAAACTTCTGAACTTTATCTCACAACTGTAACTAGGAGAACGTAGAAAACTTCTGAACTTTATCTTATGACTGTAACTAGGAGAATGTAGGAAACTTCTGAACTTTATATTACAACTGTAACTAGGAGAATGTAGGAAACTTCTGAACTTTACCTCACAACTGTAACTAGGAGAATGTAGGAAACTTCTGAACTTTATATTACAACTGTAACTAGGAGGACGTAGAAAACTTCTGAACTTTATATTACAACTGTAACTAGGAGGACGTAGACAACTTCTGAACTTTATCTCACAACTGTAACTAGGAGAATGTAGAAAACTTCTGAACTTTATCTCACAACTGTAACTAGAAGAATGTAGGAAACTTCTGAACTTTATCTCACGACTGTAACTAGGAGAATGTAGGAAACTTCTGAACTTTATCTCACGACTGTAACTAGGAGAGTGTAGAAAACTTCTGAACTTTATCTTACGACTGTAACTAGAAGAATGTAGGAAACTTCTGAACTTTATCTCACGACTGTAACTAGGAGAGTGTAGAAAACTTCTGAACTTTATCTTACGACTGTAACTAGGAGAATGTAGGAAACTTCTGAACTTTATCTCACAACTGTAACTAGAAGAATGTAGGAAACTTCTGAACTTTATCTTACGATTGTAATTAGGAGAATGTAGGAAACTTCTGAACTTTATCTCACAACTGTAACTAGGAGAATGTAGGAAACTTCTGAACTTTATCTCACAACTGTGACTAGGAGAATGTAGGAAACTTCTGAACTTTATCTCACAACTGTAACTAGGAGAATGTAGGAAACTTCTGAACTTTATCTCACAACTGTAACTAGGAGAATGTAGGAAACTTCTGAACTTTATCTCATCTTTATAGGATGCTGTTTATTTTCTGTACTTTATTATTCTGTGTTCTTGGATGAATTACTTAAGTAAAAATTATTTAGTGTAGTAGTACCATCATTACAAAAAAGTAGGCTTAAATTTTATTAGCAACTGATAGGAAAAAAACAAGTGGTCAAAGATAAGTACTATATTTCTTGTTCATGTATATTCATTAGTTATTGTTTTAAAAGTAACTAAAATGTAAAAGTTACAAACTTACTAGGTTAGATAAAGACTGATTTAGTAAAATACTGAAGACAACCAATTCTTCACAAGATATGCTTGGAAACAGCTTGTGTAGTATTCTTCAATACAGTAAGGTTAGTTACACCTCTGCCAAGTGATATTCAATTTGCATGGGGGAGTCTAAGTTAGACATGGTTCAAAGGTCAATAAAACTAAATAAAAACAGATGTAGCTATTATGAAATACAATTGTAGTTTTTTGGAGGATAATAATCTGCAGTTATTCCATAGAGGATAATTTAGATTTATTCCATATTTTTTTTAATGACAGTTAAAAGGTCAGTCAAATAAACCTGTCCATAGTTAGGGTAGCAAAAATAAGAGTAAAAAATATGTTTTTATGAAAAAAAAGAAACTAAACAAAATTCTATTTTTTATTTAGGAGGTTTAAAGTTATGTAAATAATTTTTGAAAATTGTAATAATAATTTTGTTTGTTTACTTTACGATTATGAGGTAGGTCATCAAATGGACCCATGTGGAAAGAGTCACATGGACTTGAAAAACCTGTTAAGTTCATATAATCCTCAGTTACATTAGCTTGATTTTTTTATTTTTTTAATCTGATCACATCTTTTACATGAGAAATGACAATAATGTATTTTTCCACTATACCTTTCCAAAACTGCCTTTTCCTAGAACTTTAATGAAAGTGAAATCACTCAATCCAAACTTCTTTGAATCCCATTCTTCTGTTCTATATGATTGTTCAAATATTACATCACTAGTGCTAGATCCACCTATGGGAGACCTATCGACAGGAAGAATCCCTCCCTGTGGTAATTGGAGACACAACCTTTTAAATTCTTCAGCAGCTGCTTGAACCTCGAGACGTGTAGCATTGTGGTTACCTGAAACACAGTACTTGGTTTAAACAAATGCTTTCATTAATTATTTACATTTTCTGATATCTTTTTGTCAGATATTAGTGCAACCACAACACATTATTTACATTGAAAGAGTTTACTGTTATTATGATTTGATTATTTATTAAAGCTTATTAAAATTGGATGTATTAATTATGTTCATTCAACATGGTATTACATATTTCATGCCAGGGTTATCAACTGTTTCTTTTACCTTATAATGTTGATTTGATTAGTGGTTGAGGAAGGTGAATACCAGGTATAATATATACTGGTACTGAAAAATACTTAATGTGCATTTTGGAGGTTCTAGTGGTTATTTAAATGCAATATATAAATTGTATGTTGGATGAAAGTAGTTTTACATGAACATTATCTTGCATTCTGACTTACAGTACAAACACTTTTGTACTACACTTGGTTTAGAGAGTACAAAAATCTGTTATACCATACTAAAAGCTTGCCACATTCCTTCTCCAATAAAGAGTTTGACCAACAGATTTTACCCATGAACATTTGGTGAAATTGAAAGAATACAAATAGTTATTAAACTGTTAAATCTTTTCATTATATTACTGTTTAACATTTGACTCTAATATGTGACTGTGAAGTTTTAGAGCTCACAGTAACACAAGCAGGACAGCAACTGGCTGAAAGTGACGATATGAAAGTTATGATGTTTGCCATTAAACTAATTGCAATCTGAGAGTCTTATCGGCTGTTACAAAACCAAGAAGAAACACATGCACAGCTAGTATTTAAGTGGTTAATGGAGTCATAATGTCACTAAATATGAAGCTAAATGTAAGTGATTTTGACATAGTACTTACACTATATGAAATATGAGAAAGTATACTTAAGACACAATAAACTGTTTTGCATCATATGTTTAGCAATTATTTTATTCCTAATAGTAAAAAAACAATTTTCCACCTGTGTGGTTGAGACTAAATTTCATGTGATGAGAACATAATGTGTTTGTAATTAGTTACAAAAAAATCTGACCAAAATGTAAGCATTTAACATAATAATGTCAGCTAATAAAGTAGTTTACAAAAGATGTTATTATGATCACAATTTAAAAAACAAATAACTCGAGCACTTTTAAAAAGTAGAACTTCCTTAAGGTAGGGTACTGAGCATAGTGAAAAGTTGAAATACCCTGTGTAGTTTGCATTATATTAATTAACAGCTCTAACTGGACAATTATACTAAACTCTTATTAAATTCCATGAAAGTAAAATGTTGAAAATGAATACACAAGCAGTTTATCTTGAGCATACCACATAAACACTACACAGATACTTCACCTGTTTGTGGTATTTATTATCTATTCTTTACTCTAGCACAATTGTAAACACCTAAATTTTAATGGTCCTTACAGCATGACTATCTGCATCTTAAAACATTTGTTTTACCAGAAAGATCCTGTTCTTCACATGTTCCTGGTAAAGGTGTCGTCAAAGATCTTTCTGTGATTGGATGCAATAATTTGTTGCAAGATTCAGTAATGGAGGTCTGAAAAACACAATGTTATGCACACACTGGGTTAAAATGTACCAACAAAACCATGTTGCATTGTGTTTACATGAATCAACACTGGAAGAAGGTGCCTATATTTGGGCACCATCATCTAGATAACAGAACCATATTACAAAGTTATAAAAGATAAACATTAAGTATAAATTAAGTAAGACAAACAAGGCAAGTTAAAATATATAAAAAGTTAATTACATGACTAATTTTGGATGTACCACATGCATCATTTTCAAAATGACACACATGGAACATCAAACAAACCAGGTAATCAACTTCATATTTTTGTAAATTTGTTTTGTTTTCCTTATTTAACCTGTGCTTATACAGCTAACTGTTAATCTTTATAACGTTTCCAGGTAGAAAAGTACAACATAATTTGATCATATTAAAGTGCTTTAGACGTTAAAGCAATGCCAATAAAGCAAATTCAAAACATGGTAAAACTGATTGCTCAGTACAACTCAAACACAGTGTTAATGCTCTGATGTTTGTTAGCAGTAACCTAGAATACTCCTGAAGTCGAAAGTTACAAAGATACATAGTATTGGTACACAATTTCTGGTTCACACTTAGCAAGCTGTGACAATTTCATGTACATCTTACACACTGTAATCTTCATTTAATTACATATCATATAGAGGTTACATTACTAGCATTGCTTAAAAGCAATGCAAAGCACTTCACAGAGCTAATAATAATAATTAATGGGGGTTCACATAATGTGTATTTGATTCTGTCCAATTAGCAGCTGATTTCAACAAACATTGTTACAACATAAGTTACCACCACTTTTATTTACAACTAATAAACCTAGATTACCAGGGTAACACCACTTCATACACACAAGGGTGAGAATGTATATCCAACACAGACAACTTCACAATTTTTCACTTGTTTTGTTGTCTTAGGACAACTGAGCATTGGAAACTTCTATAAAAATAATTTATATCAGATTTGGCCCAGTTTTCTAAACATTTTCTTCATGAGAGCAGCCACAGGTCTAGAGCCAATACACAATCTATCAAGTATAAATAATTATGTTTGTCTAACACAAAGCTTTCGTGTGCTGCAATGTACAACAGTTGTTTATTAGATATATGTTTACACACAGACCTAGAGATAATTATAAGAACTTATGAGTGACAGCAAGAATATGCCAATCACACTATCTACCATTTCCAGTGCTGACAACATATTTTGCCAATACCAGATCTGATCAGGCTTTCACACATTTCTATGCTCAGAAGTAGCACGTGTTGCAGGTATGTTGTTTGTATGAAATAACATGTTTTATGTCATGTTTTTTGTGTCGTCCAAAGAACTAGTAGATAAAAGTAAATAGTACAAAAACTCTAAAAAAGGCCACCAAGATGACTTTAGAGCTCATAAAGGAACCCTGATGTTAATACTCTGAACACAGAGACTAATAGACTAATACATTGTTTAAACAATTCAATAAGTTAGTTAATAAAATAAATATTGAAACACAGTGAAACTAATAATGCTAAAAGAGGGCTGCATTTCACAATAATCTAGTGTTCTATACAGAGTGAAAAGTGACATTCAAATTATCACATAGAAAACGTCACGATAGACTAATAATCTCAGTATGTTTACAATTAGCATGTGTTCATTCTATATGATGAGAAACCCACTTGCAGTAAAAATGTATCTCATAACAACTGGTACGGGTATTAACACTTTTACTAATAAAGCAGAGAACAACGTTTCGACCTTCCTAGATCATAACCTGAAGATGATCTAGAAAGGTTGAAACGTTATTCTCTGCTTTACTAGTAAAAGTGTTAATACCCGTACCAGTTGTTCTGAGATACATGTTCATTCTATAATATAGAAAACAGTGGAACACACAGTAAAATCCTCAATCTGAAAAAACAACAACAAAATATCGTAAATCAGAGTAATAACTCAGACCTGAAATGGTTTGACATGTTTACTTGCTTTACATTAGCTCCTATTTGTCAAGTCCAAAAATATCTATTTTTCTCTATCACATACAGATTTTTCACAGAATTTCATATGTATTTTTACATAAGTGAATCACTTTTGTTGATATTGGGTCATATTTTGTTTTGCTTAAACTGTTATCAACCACTGGCTATAGATTTCTCTAGATCCAATCGTGATGCGAGTTTTATTGATTGTTCGATAATCCAAATGTAATAAACATTTTCTTTGTGATAAACAAATAATAATTTGATCTAAGTAAAAGTTTCTTTGTTCTGCTCAATATGCAAATAATCTTCAAGATAGAAAAAAATTATTATTTTTTTCAAAATCTACAGAGCTGAATTATGAAAATTCTGTCATTAAAACCAAAACAACTTTTAGGGAGTTTAAAGTTGCAGGACTGTGTAATCTAAGTGTGTAAAAAATTAACAAATTCATCCAATCATTTGCAAATTGCAGGACAAACAGCAAAATCCACAACAATGCACAGAAAAATGCTGAAAAAGTGATTGTTACATTTTTTTATTTAATTAACTATTTCTGTGATACCTTGCTTCAGTTTCACAAGTAACACAATACTGTAAATAATCATTTTTTCACACTTGTTACATTTCTTTTAAAGACATCCTCAGGTTTCAATATTTTTTAAGTATCACCAGGAATAAAATCAGAATAGTTAACTATAAATACAAAAACCAAACTTATAAAATAAAGTACCTTCTTCTTCCTCTTTGTCAACTTGTCACCAGAGAATCCCATGGCATTCAGTATTTCAGCCATCTGTTTTGGATTAACTCCACAGTTATTGGCTACATTTCTTTGGCACCTCTTGTGCACATTCATTTTACAAGCTGTATAAAAAACAGAATATTATAAGTAGTTCATATTTTATACACACACAAAGTAACAAATATTACTTTTGAAATAATAGTGTCACAAAGTCTTAGTTACTGATATTAGAGCACTACAGTATTGTCACAGGGTTTCAACTACTGGTTCTGGTTAGTTTGGTGTTTTATGGTGCAAAGTAACTAGGCTATCTGAGCCAAACATCTGGTAAAAAGTTAAAGTAAAATTATTAATATTCATAAAAGGAAATTAAAGTAAAACAAGGCAAAGTTTAATTTTCAATTAAAACCATAAATAGCATTAAATCCAAATTTTACATCTAGTCTACAGAGGTAAGAGAAAAACTACAGTAATAAAAGTTGTAATGGACTTTCTGTACATAACTGTAATTATCACAACTCACCAGGAAGACTAAGAGGTAAGTTCAATAACCACCATTAGTCACCTGAAGTTGGCCTTTCCAGTGCTAGTTTCAAGTTACTTGACATTATAACAATTTTCAGAAAGTAAAGTAATAAAAGTTTTAAAAGACTTGTATCAAAATTTTATTCATAACTCTCAAGGATAACTAACAGGTAGTTCAAATGGCAGCGTGAGTCACCTGAAGTTGGCCTTTCCAGTCATGGTTTTCAGTCACTTGATATAACTGCAATTTTCTAATTTCAAACTGAACTACATGGACTTTGATTCTTAAAAGGGAATCACATTAAAAAAGTCTAATGTATAAATTAAAAAAACTTAAACAGCATTAAAAAAAATATTGGCCTTTAAAAAATTAAAAATATTTCCAAGGTGAAGAGTGTTACCATCACCAATAACACTGTCTAACGTTATGGATAAACCATGGGACAAAACATGTTTAAAATGGTGCCGTCACTGAGAGTCGTAACAACAATAAGACAGTAAATTGTGGCTCACTGGGACCAGAGTCTTACACAGACAACACACTGGTGCATCAGTCCCAAATAAAAGAAAATGATGAGTTAAAAACCGTGACCAATGTGGGGTCTAGTTAGAACAACTTCCTCTTTCCAATCCTTATGGAAGCAAGATAGCCAAAATCCAATAGAGGGTTTTATTTGGGAAAAATTGTTTTCACATTGCTCACTTCAAGTCGACTGCCAACTGGTATGGAGCTGAGTCTTGAATACATGACCATAGTCCATATATGGAACAGGCACAGCAGTGATAGTGCCAAAGCAGATAGGTTTAGCTGTGGTGTCGGCGAGCTTGTTTCTACAAATACCAAAGTGGCCTGGTATCTAAAAAACTGGACAGAAATAGATGTTAAGGAGAAATGGGCCACTCAGTTTTGAATATCGGCAAGAACAAGATGTGAACTAACATGATGTAATTTCAAGGCCAGTCGAGAACTAAGTGAGTCAGCATAAATACTGCAATTTGAGTACTGCTTAGCTTCCATGTGATCCAGAGCAAGAGAAATGGCATACAGTTCAGCAATGAACACAGAAACTGTAGAAGGGATTCTGTAAGCAACCACCGAACTACAACAAACCATGGCAGAGCCCATACAGTCACCTGATTTCAAACCATCTGTATAAATAAGAATGGAAGGATGGTTCAAAAGATGTTCAACAAGTAACAGACAGTATTTCCAATTGGGAGTGTCTGCTTTTCTCAGATGATTTAAAGATAGGTCACATTTGGGGATTGTAAAAAGCCATGGTGGGATGGGCTGACCAGTGGATACAGCAATGTTATCCAAGGACAGACCCAATTCATCCAACTGTACCTGGATACGAAGGCCAAAAGGAGCAATAGCAGATTGTCTGTTTTGAAAGAGTATGGCCCACTGAGGGAGGAAAACACAATCCCAGGTGGAATGCTTTGGTGAGGAACAAAGTTTTGAAGCATATAGTAAAGACAGTTGCAAATGGCTGAGGTGCAAAGAATGTTCAAGAGACTATGTATGAGCTCTGAACTGGGGAGGTGCAGAAAGCCCCAGTGCAGAGCCAAAGTCCTTGATGATGAAAGGGGTCCAGCATCTTTAAGGCTGAGGTTTTGGCAGAGCCATAGACCAGTGATCCACAGTCCAGTTTGATTGAATAAGAGCATGATATATCTTTAGCACTAATCATCCATCTGATACAAGATGTTGTCATTTGAGAAAGGCTTCTCTGATTGACATGTCAAGTCAAATTAGGTGGTCCAGGGTGGAGAGCTGTCGTTGGAACCCAGAATCGATGGGCAAGAGGACATTGTTTGATTTGATGAACCAAACAAGATGAGCATTGACCATCCTCTCTAAGGTCTTACAGAGACAGCTGGTCAAAGCAATTAGATGGTAGGTTGAAGGAATCTTTCACAGGCTTAGAGAAAGGTAGGACAATAGCCTGGCACCAGGCATCAGAAAAACATTCTCCTGCCAGATCAGGTTAAAAACAATTAGAAGAATATCAAGAGAAGCAGGAGAGAGATGGCACAGCATATTATAGTGTTCATCATCTGATCCAACCGATTTACTGCCAAACCGATGAAGGGCCACTTTCAATTCAACCAGTGTAAAGGGATGATTATAGTCATAGAGACAATCAACTTGAAAGGAAAGAGGTGATTGCTCTGCCCGAGTCTTGATGGCTAGGAAGGTGGAAGAAGAAGCAGAAGTGCCAGATACCCAGCAAGAGCTTTCACCTAGAATATCGGCAATGCTCTGGGTATCAGCCACTTCCTGGCCATCAGAGAGCAAGATTGAGAGGGGGACAGAGTTATATTGCCCACTGACCTTTCGAATCTTGTCCCATATGACTCTGGAACTGGTGGTAGAAGATATGCCAGTTGTGAACTTAATCAAAGATTCCTTCTGGTTTTGACGTCTTATCCACCGAGCACGTGCACAAGCCTGCTGGAAAGCGAATGTAGTTTGAGAGTGTGGGATATCTACGGAAAGTATCCCAAGCCCGTTTTTGAACCTTCCGTGCCATGTGGCAGGCAGGATTCCACCATAGACGAGGATATATTGGAAAACGTGTCGAGGTTTCAGGAATACATTGAGCAGTTGATTGCATAATACAGTCAGTTACTGCTGCTACAGTCGTCTATTGATGGCTGACAGACAATGGCATGATCAAGTTCTGTGAAAGTGGGACAGTCTGCCAAATCCAGCTTCCACCGGGGCACGTGGGTTGGGTGACATCGACCACGGCCAGTCTCTCTCAAAATTATAGGAAAATGATCACTGCCTCTTGGATTATTATCAACCCTCCATGAAAAATGGGAGAATAATGAAGGGGAGCAAACTGAGAGATCAATAGCAGTAAGGGACTGACTAGGTGCATGAAAATAAGTAGAAGAACCAGTATTGAAAAGAGAAAGGTTGTGATCAGAGAGCATATGCTCTACAGAGCGACCCCTCCCCTCATTAACAGAACTTCCACAGAGGGGATGATGTCCATTAAAGTCCCCTCGGATTAAAAAGGGAGAAGGCAACTGTTCAATGAGAGCATCAAGGTCGGATTGATCATATATCTCTCAAGGTGACAGGTAGAGAGAATAAACAGTGATGGTATGACCCAAGGAAACACGGATGGCCACAGCCTACAAGGGTGTGTTAAGTGACAAAGACAGGGTGGGCACATGCTGATCAACCAACAGTGTCACCCCTCTATGCACTCGTCCATCACACAGCCTGACATTTCTGTACAAAGAAAACTGCTGAAAAATGACTGTATCAGCAGGTTTTAGAAATGTTTCCTGTAAGGAAAGACATACAGGATGGTAGGAAGCAATCAGTGTTTTGATGGCATCCAGATTAGAACATAAACCTCAACAATTCAATTGTATCAAGGTGGCCATTTTTAATGACGTGTAGGTAAATTGGCTGGAGAACCCTTCTTTTTCTTTACTGTCCTTATACGAGGGAGGTCTATCGACCATCATGGATCCTGCCCTGGGTAAGTCTTTGTTGTTAGAAGGGGATTCCAGTGACTGAGGACGCAAATGAATGACTGTTTTGTATCTTAGGGTGGGAGATGTATCTGAAGAAATGCCTGTACCTGGAACCAAAGGATGTGGATCTTGGTGTTTGTTGGAATGTATGGGAGAGACAGATGGGTGTAGAAGTTGATTCATCAACTTTTTTAACCATGGATGTTAAAAGGTTTTTCATATGTTTTGAGAACGATTCTCTTGGAGGCACAGAGGGATCTGTCTGCACTCCCACTATAGTTGTGGAACAAAGTGCAGCAGCATACGTCCGAGATGAAGTGGTGGACAGCAATTTTCGAGCCTCAGGATAAGTAATGTTATAAAATGTTTTCAACTGCTGCATCTCTATTTCTTCCAACTATTTAGAGCAAGAATGAAAGTTGGATGGGTAAGAGCCATTGACACCATGTGTGTCCGTTTCACACTCATAGGCATCATGGTCCTTGCCATCACAATGAGCACATGTCAGGGAACCACAACATGACGTCTTTGAGTGACTGAACCTCTGACAATGTTTTGGAATGTACGGCCATATCTTGCAATTAAGATAACCTGCCTTGATGGTGGCAGGTGCACATGGTAATGCAAATGTCAGTATGAGGATATTGGTCAGCAATGCAACTCCATCTCTGCCTCACTGCAGAAACTCTTTGAGTGGAGAAACCAGTGAGAATCTCTGACTCAAGAATATTCTTCAAATCCCTCTAAACAATAACTTCTCATGATGAATTCAAAGCAGCATGAGATGTAATCTGGATAGGTATATCTCCAATTGCCTTTGAAATCAAGAGGAGCTCACTGTGTTGAGATGTGGATGTTTCCACCAATGTCACAAAAGCAAAGCTTCTTTACTGACTTTGAAGAGCCAGCAAGACCCTCTAGTCCCTCCTGAATGAGATAAGGGAGATATCTGCCCTAAAGGATTTGTATGAATGAGAATGTAGTATAAGAAAATGAGATATAGGTGTTATAGATGTAGAAGACTGTTGCTCAGAATTTTCAAGACATGGTTGTTTACCTATGGACTGTTTTTTTACTATTTTATTTAAGTTTTAATTTAAAGGATCCATAAAAAAAGGAATATTTCAGTTCCCACTGACCCCACCCACCATGGAGCCCTACGAGGGGATGCACTACAATGTCAAACAAGGACACTGCAGCAATGTCAGGGTTTCGTGAGTACTATAACCAAACACCAGCATCAGATACAATGTCCGCAACACCTGTTAAAATCATCCAACACTGGTACTTGGTTGACCCTAGACCAAGTGGACCCACTAAGTGATCTGTCTACAGGAAGTCAAGGCCATAGTGGTATGTTGGGGTTGGACTCAACCACCAGGATCCTCTCCTCCCCTTCACAGGTCACCATGCATGGCAAACACGTGGGCAGATGTTTAGATCCCAGAGAAGGTAAACTGAAAGAACAGAACATTCCCTATAAGGTTCCCTCACCACCTACAGGAAAATTGGTTCTGGAGCACTTGAGTGCTGTCATATGGTTTCAACTACTGGTTTTGGAGCACTCATGTGCTGTCACAGGGTCTCACTTCTGTGTTTGGAGCACTAAAGTAGTGATACGAGATTTACTGTTGTGTTGTTTGAGGACTACAGTGAATTATTACAGGACAGATTATTACACTAAATTATGAGTGTGTCAGTGAATGTAGTTTACTTATATCAAATCTGCACTTTGTTGTATATTAAACAGTATACTGCTTATAAAAACACAGTTGTAAAAGCTTACCATTTCAAATTAAGAAATACTAACCTTCACATTGAAGCCCTTGTCTTATGAGACCATACAGCATTGACCCACAATGGTCACAAAATGTGGGCCTCTTGTAATTATGTACCATAAATCGATGTGGGATGTTGATGTTGAAACGACTACCACCAATCTTTAATGTAGAAAAAGTAAATCTAAGAATAGCTTGCAAAGATATATCAATACTTACACATCTGTATTACATTATATGAACATGTTTTACACTTTTCTTTTTTCTAATGCGTATATTTATATCCAAGCTATGTTTAATTTCATAAATAGGTAAAGATAAATATCAAAGTTATATCAATACTTACACATCTGTATTACATTATATAAACATATTTTACACTTTTTTCTAATGCGTATATTTATATCCAAGCTATGTTTCATTTCATAAATAGGTAAAGATAAATACACCTACATTGTGAACAAAGTATCAGACCTTACAGGTTCAATAACTTTAGAAAAAAAAAGAATGAAATAACCTTTGCTTCTGGTACCACATAATGTTGGAAGGACATTAATGGGCATTTAAAAATGCAAATATTTTCATTTCTCTGATCAATTTTCTTACCATCTTATTTACACATTATATTTTATCCCCTGAGTGAGTAACATGTAAAGTTTCACATCAACTGCTCTATTATAAAGACAATAAGAGCCAATAAAATATACAAAATAAATTAGTTGTCACTAAAAGAGAAAAAAACATTATTTCTCACCTCATCATTGGTTGTATCTTTCATTCCTGTACACTTAGTCACAACAAACTCATGGCATCTTTTGTGGACTACACATGTGCAGACTGTCAAAGGAATGTAACAACGGTTTACATGTTTATACATCACATTAAAATTATTCAAATACAATTAACTGTATTACTGGTAGAGGTACAGTTAATTTTGTTTTTATTCTTAAAAACTGCACTGAAAAAAATTAAAATTTCCATTTTTTTTCCTCAAACTTTTCCAAAGCAACTATGTAACCGACCTAATTATAAATGCACATATGTAACCGACCTAATTATAAATGCACATATGTAACCGACCTAATTATAAATGCATATATGTAACCGACCTAATTATAAATGTATATATGTAACCGACCTAATTATAAATGTATATATGTACCTAACCAAATTATAAATGTATATAATTAGGCCTATGTATACTTTTTAAATATAATAAATTTAAAACTACTTGTCAGTGTTGCACCTGTTACAGTTTCATATAATATCCATGATTAAATATCAACCGATTAATTTCTATCACTGATTAAAATTTCCCCCATCAGTGAAGTCATGGTTTTAACAATTGTAACAAATAGTAACTGATTTACTGCTGTCACTGATAAAAACAACCTCTCACAGGAGTCATGGTCACAACTATATGGTATCAGTGGTTAAATAATAACTGCTTAATTACTGTCTCTGATAAAAACTACCTCTCAGAGAGTCATGATTACAACTCTATATAGTATTATAGGTAAAAAAATAACTGATTATTTATTGTTGCTACCTTTCAGTGAAGTCTTGGGAATAGGGTGTGTGTATTATTTAATATCATCCACTCCACCATCAAATAAACAGGATTTGAGCCATTGCATGGTAGAACTTATGGTAAAAAAGGTTTATATATGAGCTTGTTATAATGGTTTGTCCAAATTCCACATGGATATTATAATGCATCTATATGAAATGGGGTGATCCACACTAGACTCCACAAACACTCTTGTATGAAATTAGGTGATCCACACTAGACTCCACAAACACTCTTGTATGAAATGGGGTGATCCACACTAGACTCCACAAACACTCTTGTAATGAAATTAGGTGATCCACACTAGACTCCACAAACACTCTTGTATGAAATGGGGTGATCCACACTAGACTCCACAAACACTCTTGTATGAAATGGGGTGATCCACACTAGACTCTATAAACACTCTTGTATGAAATGGGGTGATTCACACTAAACTCTATAAACACTCTTGTATGAAATGGGGTGATCCACACTAGACTCCATAAACACTCCTGTATGAAATGGGGTGATCCACACTAGACTCCATAAACACTTGTATGAAATGGGGTGATCCACACTAGACTCTTGTCCCAGTTCTCACTGTATAGGGACACATGCTTTATCTCCTAATGTTTAGGTGCCAACTGATGAGGATTCTTCATGGTCACCACCTCATTGAGTTACAGATGGTAAGTGGACAGGGTTTCAAAGTTCTCCATCTGAAGAAGATTCACGTAAGTAAGAACATAGATAATTGTCTAGAATTCCACTGGGTTCCTGCCAGAAAGATCTTTCACTGGAGACATTGTAATTGGTAACCATGAAACTATTTTTAAAGCCAGCAAGTGCTAGTTGTAGAAGCAAACACAAGCATAACTCTGGTACTGAATTTTTTTCCATGATACTCTATGGAAGGGGTACAGTCTGGATCAGGATACTGAATGTGATATAATAATACCACAAGTAAAATGCCAGTGGTCTTATGAAACACCCCATCTCATAGTAAGCACTGACTAACCAGGACAGATGGTAAGAATGCTTTCCATTATCCTGTCTCATTGAGATTGTAAATAAGTAGTAAATATGGCCAATCATCAACTTCTATTTGAAGGAATGAATATCGTGTGTTAAAATGTTGGTTTTTCTATACTTCACAACTGATTACACAAACAGGTTTGGTGAAAATATCAAATTACACAAAATAGACTGTTCTTATACATCAGAATTATGTTAAAATTACCATAATTATCTATACTAACAGCTGATGATGTCTTCAGTTGTCATTTATATTGAAAGCAATTGATGAGGTGTGCTAACAGTTACTAATTTTGTGTGACAATAATGAGATTACCTTGACATTGATATCCTTGTTTACCTAGGCCCCTGTAAGAAACAATGATTCATTAAACAACAGTGGATAAACCACAAACTTGGAGATTTGTTTTTAAAACTAGAGTACATTAGTTAAAACTATGGCTACTTCTACAAAATAACAACTATATTGCTGGATCGATAACTAATAGTCTGGTTATTTTAATATCTACTAATTTGCAAGTTTTTATGTACAATTTGTACATAAATTGTACAACTTAAATTTGTTTTGACTGCCTTGGAACTAATAACAGAAATACTCTCATAGCATATACAATGCTATACTTTGTGTCTAGAATAACTTGATGGTCCAATATTTAATACTATGAAGAATACAATAACAGAAAAGAGAAGGTAAGTTTTGTATTTTATTGTTGTTTTACAATTTAGAGTCTAAATAAAAATTCAGTGAAAATAAATCACTAATTAACAAGAATTAAGCTAATTAAATATTTTGCAGAATTATATTTTTAATTTCGTTTGATGTAGTCAGGTTAATTATTTAAATTCTGATTTCCATTGTCCAGCCATTATATTTATCTCTAAATCTCGTCACATTTTCCTCAAAACACGAAGTTATTAATTTTAGTAATGTGACTAAATTAAGCTTCTAGTACAAGCTTTAACCCAACTCTGTATCAAATAGGTTTGTAATATCTTTCTTGCATATTCTAGTATAACAAACATATTTATATTTGGACACTCAGAAAAATGGATAAAAAGTGCAAAAACTGAGTATTTTATTATAACTTTATTAACAAAAATAATTCTTGCAAAGTTATAGATGTAGAATATTAAAACAAATTATTTAAACGTAATTAGCCAATCAAATACATGTATTAATCAAACAAAATTCAGTTTACATTACAGTATGACCAACACAGATGTACACACCAGCTACTGCTTTTGGGATCTACCTTCACCTGATAAGCTTTATTTGATTAAACTAATAAATTAACAGTTACATTTGTAAGCATAATATACTTACTGTAGAGAACATGTACATGTTTTGACAGTACTTTTGTCCGTCTTTTTCAGGTTTTACACAAAACCAAAAATAAAAGATTTATAGATGAAAATAGTGTTGCCACACGGTGTTGAAAATTAACTTATGGAAATTGTTAAGGCTGGTCAGGCATACAAAAATTGAAAGAATAAACTTAGCTAAAGTTTAATAATTTTACCAAGACCACAGTTAAAAGATAAAATCTAACTCATCTGCTTCTTTTATAATTTCTGTTGTTTTTAAAATGTCACCTTTTAAAATATTTTTTTGGAGTTCATGTAGGAGAGAAATTTGATTCCAAAAGTATCATATGCTACAACAGATTTTAGAAATACTCCTACAAATATCTAACTTGGATTTAAAAAGAATGAAAGGTTTGTTTGACACATTCACTACATTCACAAAATATACTATATACGCTTTGTTTTCATTCCCTCTGTAGTACTATTTTAACTTATATGATAAGATGCTTATATTTTGTGAAGGTTTAAATATGACTTTAAAATCAATTTTTAATTAACCATTTGAATAGATTATTTCACCAGCAATTTCAGACACAAAAGCATATGAAAAGAAATAATGTCTTCAATTACTTATGACTGGAAAGTTTCATTATCTTATGTTTATTAAAAAGTCTATTACATTAGAGATAATGTTACATTTTTAAAGACTGGGTAACTTGGAGTGCAAGTGATGACCATTGTTCAGTCAGGTTTGATGTTTTGATGCATATGAAGATAAAAAAAATAATACTAAAGTTTTGGTTACAAGTTCAAAAAAGCAAATCTTGGACAGATATGACAGGAATAGTGCAGCAAGACTGACAACTGAATTAATTGGAAATACTGATCACAGATGGAAACATTTCTTAAATATTCAATGTAAACATATTCCTTATAGAGAAAAGGGGTGGTAAAAAGTCAGATTGGCTTATAAACTGTATAATGGAAGAAGTAGAAACGTGTTATGATTTTAAGCAGTTTAAATTCACTACTATGATCAGAGTTGGTGAAACAAGATACACGAAACTGAAACAAGTGTATGATAAAAGTTTGGCAGAATATGTAAAAATTAATAGTAAGGATTTATTTAAATATAGTCAAGGTAAGCTAAATGTTAGGATCTCAATAGGGTCATTCCATGTCAAATCATCCAGGGTGCTGCAGGTGACCACCTCAGAATGCCTTAAAAAAATTCACACATGTTCATCTACCCATATAATGAAAAACTACCAAAGATTAGATCAATATCTCTAATAGTTTCTGGTTTACAGCCCTGTAAAATGTAGTTAATTTTTTGTTATTTTTGGCAAATTCATTTTTGGGCAACTTTGGCTGCTTAAAGCTGCAAGAGTAATGGTGGTAGAAAGCTGAAATTCACTACACTGACTGAATTAATCTCACAGAATTCAAAAATGGTCTCAAACCAAGTTTATCACTCTTAGGATTTTCATAGTGAGGCTGTAAAATTACCTGAAATATGGGTAGATGAACACATGTGAATTTTTTTAAGGCATTCTGAAGTGGTCACCTGAAAAATTTTCCAAAATCTGGATGATTTGACATGGAATGACCCAATAGGATTTTTTTAGAATTGACACATAAAGGTAAATTTCTGATGATAATGAGATGGTTAGGTTCTTAAAGTTCTACTTTTTCTTCAGTTTTTACTAATGAAGTTTCAAGGTAATAATCTTCATCCTAAAGAGATGCCAGATGAAAATGACACTGAAAAAGATAATTATAAGTTTGTAAAGAAACAATTGTAAAGTTTATGGGCCACATATTTCCTCAAAGGGTTTTAAAGGAGTTTAAGTATTGGGTATGCGAGTCACTTATCACTTTCTGTAATTCCTTGAATACTGAAAATGTTTCAGAAGATTGATAGTTGGTTAATATTATACCTTTTTTAAGAGAGGTGATAATATGATTAAAAGATTATTAAGTCTTACATGGTTATTGGTAATTTTTGCAGGTATAATGAAAATATGCATTGCAAGGACATTTAACAAGAAAGTTTTAATATTTTGTTGGACAGTCAGCTTGTTTTATAAGTAGAAAATCTTGCCTTACCAACTGTTTGACATTATTTGAAGAGGTTACTTATCATTTAGATGAGAATATAGGTGTATATTTGGATTTTAGGAATGCATTTGATAAAGTGCCATATAAAACATTTGTACAAAAAACATGTACAAAAGTCAAATTGCCAATGTGTGTGTTTTGCAGGGTAGTTGGATATCACTGTCCTCAGCCTTTATCCAACTTTCCTGTTGTTCAAATGTTGTTTTATTGGGTTTTTACATTTCTATTGCATCCAACAAAAAACATTTTATACATGATGCCAAATTTAAAAGGATATTTTGTGCAACGAACAGATTGGGAATCATGCGGCCTGTAAACAGTATATAGTGAGTGAGGCAAATGTGAAAATCAAGCTGTTTTCTTGTAAGAAAAGTACAAAGTAATTCTCTAGCCCACGAGAAACAAGACATCCTGAAATTGATGCCACCACTTTAATACATTTCAGAGAGTTACAAAACAAAGGACTGTCTGTAACAAGAGAAGTCTTGACGTTAAAAACAAAAGAATATGCAGTAAATAGCAGTATTTCCTTCAAGGCTAGTCATGGCTGGTGTGAGATGTTTATGAAAAGAGAAATTAATCAAGACAAAGGAAAACAAGTGATCAAAAATTGCCATCAGATTTTGAAGATGGAATGCAAGATGGCATTCTTTGGGACAACAGTGAATTGAGTGATGAAAATGCTTCAACTTCAGAATTATAACAGTGAGTCGAAAAACATTGTAGTAGTATTCTGATTAAATAAAGGATGCAAAAATAAACATTACTGAAATGAAAATTTTAAACTTTTGTATGTTTTATATATATATTTCATTTTAAATACATAATTAACATTTTTGATTCATTAATAAACTTTTTTAAAACATATTTACTCCTTTCCAATAATAGTCCAATTTTTTTCTCTCTAAAAATCCCTTTTTAAAAATGGAATGCATCTTAAAATCAAACTAATATGGTATTTAAGATTTGTTTACAGTATTAAAATTTTGGGTGTTACTGGCTGTGGAAAGGATTCTGGTGCTTTACAAAATACAGTGTGTTCAGAAAGTCACTGTGCATTTATATATTTATCAACAAACATGTTTCAATATAGAATACAGGAGGTAAATATGAATGACAATTATAAACAATGTTGAAAGTGACTCCCGTTGGCATCAATACAGGTGTGGATCCTTATTTTGTTTCTAAACACTGCTATCAGTTGCTGGCTTGAAACAGACTGAATAAAATATGGTTACAAAACTGCACAGTGACTTTCTGAACACCCTGTACATAGAATATTTAAAGAGTTGGATAAATAAACAGCAGATTATTTATAATTATTAAAAAAAAATGCAAGATTATGCATGTGTCTTATGATTAGAGAATAACTTTAACATTGTTATGAAAGAAAAGGATCTCGGTGTTCTGGCTGACATTCTCTTGATACATCCAAACAATATATTATTGATAGTGGTACAGGAAAGAGGATTTTAAGTTGTATCTACAGAAATACTGAATGCATGTTGTAATGGATTTATTATTACATATTTATTTAAATATCAAATGTTGGTTTTAATTAAATATATATTTAGGAATGCATGTAACACGTAATGTTAAACGTGTTACAGAATTCCTGCCCATTCTCTAAATTTGTTGAAGACTTAAGCATAGGAACCAACAACACATTTTACATCACTGCCAACTGAACTTTTGAAAACCTTTTGTTTAAGCTTAAAAAAAAATGTAACCAACAAACGTGGAGAGACAGTTTCATATTAGTGGTTTTCTACAGTTGATATACTATAAACCTTGGAAGCTATAACTGATAAATACTTATTAATCAGAAAACTACAGATATTTGACTAGGAACATTTATAGATTTCAAACATTAAAAATTGTTTAACTTTGAACACTAGTATTTCCACAAGGACATCAGATATCTTCATTGGAAAAAAGTCAGCTGGTAAACTGCATGAGGCCAGCCAAGAAGAGAAGTAGATATTTTATCAACTCAAAGTTAATTTGATCATTATGAACCATTGAAAAAATATTCAATTACAAACCAGACAGAAGACTTAATATTGTTTATAAGTTTGTAAAACTTTTGTACACGAATCATTATTTGTTATAACTATTGCTAATAACCATTTTTATAAATTATATTGTAATTTGTATATTAAAATATAGTGGTATTATGAAAGAAAACTGTGTATCAATCTTATTGGCAAATATAAATTTGATACATATCGATAATTAACTTCTAAATTAAAATTAAAATTTCAGGCTACTTCAAATCGTAATACATAACATAATAAATCAAAAACTCCTCCGAGATAAATTGATACATGACATAATAAACTGGAGGCTTGTCCAGAATAAGCTATAATGTGCAACAATGTCTAAAGGTATTAATAACATCACTGTATAGGTTACTTGCTAGGCTATAACTGGAGTACAGTGATACTCCATTTAGTGCTTAGGGAGAGCTCCTGAGAAAAGAGCTCTAAACAGCATTATTTTAACATTGCATATATGTACATATGTAACTGAAGGCATTGTTTCTAACCTGTGAAAGATGTTTGTGTACTTTATTTATGTACTAGTACATTTAACATATTACTACAAGTCACTGGAAAAGAACAAAGTTTAAATAAACTCCAATCTTGTTTGGTTACAGAGCTATGAAATAGAAAATCAGATTCCTCCTGACATGCCCACGTCTCTTTCGTGATTTGTAAATCATGCAGTTCTCTCATTTTTATGACTATATTAATTATAACCAACAGATAAGCAACATTCCATCTATCAAATGATATACTATCTGTACAGAAATTTGTAGATCACTTCCTAAGAAAATATTTTTTTCCCACAGTAACAATATTGTGTCGAAGGATGACATATTAACAGTTCAAATTGTACTGCTAGTTGTACCAGAAAAATTGTGATAGTTACAGGACATTGTCTGTTTTTTGCATATTATTATTATTATTATTATATGTTATCTGTCGAATTATTTAATTAATAAAAGCTAAGTGCATCCTACCATTAACATAAAAGTGTTCAGTGAGCTACAGATTTTCATTTTTTTTGCTCTCATGAAATAAAATCTCAAACAGTTCTATAACAAATCAGCTTAAAATGGAGTGTAACTGTATTGCATTCTAGCCTTTAAAAAGGATACTGAATAGTAAGACAGGGTTCAGAGGAGAGCTACAAGTTAGGATGACACTTATGACAGAAAGGTTGCCCTGAGAATACAGGTTAAGATCTCTAAACTTGTTTTCTCTTGAAAAAATACAGACAGGATCTAACTGAAGTGTTTTAAGATTGTTGTAGAAACCAATAGTGCTCTTGCATCTTTTTTTTTAAACAAACTTAATGGTGAGAATGGTAAGAGGAAAGGAAATAGATACATTTTGACAATTTTAGAGTCACCTCAGCTGAGACAGTTTTGTTTTTCTAACAGGATGGTTGGCCTGTGGAATGGGTTGCCTTCACATGTGGTAGAAATGGTAAATTTATGTACACTCAAATAAACAACTCAAATATTGGACTGACTCAGTGTGTTTTAAGTTAAACAGATGGGATGACTTTGGTGGACCAAGAGTTCTCTGTCTTTCCACTTAATTACATGAAAATTTTTGTGAATAATTTAGTTTTTTGTCAATACTCTTTTTGACTACCGAAACATACAAGTCAGTCTGCTGTGGTAAAGTTGATTTAATCCTCAGCATGAAAACACCATAACGCTTGTCTTTCTGCACAAGAGATATCTTTATCACATACTCTTTTTACAGTGACAGAAAAGGAAAACACCTTATAGATTATATTTTTAAGTGAAAATTAGGAAATTTGGTTTCCTGTTACTTAATAATTTAACAAATTGCTTCCATGTGGCTGTTCACGTGTTATAACCAAACTTCCGTTGTTTGATATGTGGACATTTAGCAAAGAGGTATTTTGGAAAAACAGATATGTAGAGAATATTAAGCAGAAATGAAAGTGCTCATTGCTAAGCAACTATTTTGTTTATAAAACTAGCCAAACAAAAATAGATGTCACTTATAGAGCATTTTGTTAAGTTAAATAAGTGCCATACATAATCAGATAAAGTACACAAACATTTTTTAACATGTTTACATTACTTTTTTATGACTGCACAACAGCATCAGGTTTGGAAAATGGTTGGATAAAAGCATAATTGCTGGAACAAAAACTTAGTATCTTGAGCAAATAAGGTTTATGCTGAAAAGTTTTTATTTCGTAACTAAATGTGCTGTTACTAAATATAAATGAATTTACCATATAAACTCCCTACAATGAGAACAAAATGTTGGCTGTCGAAGAATTGTGGCCATAAACTTATGTCCGTTAACTTGATGTACACGTCTTCGCATTGCACCCCGTCGACGGTTAAGTCCAGGCCTTTCCTTAAACTCCGTGGTTTTTGTGCGGCATTTTCTGTATAAATAATAACTAATTTTATATATTAAAACGTTAAATTCAATGAATTAATCATTGTGCACATTATATTATTTGATCTATTTTAGACATAAATTAGAATATTAAAATCCATAAATGGAAACCATTTCATAATACACAATTACAAACTATATTTAAACTGATAAATGGTTGTAAAAGATAAAATGAACCTAATAAAGAAAACAGCTATATATAAAGTTTGTTAAACATGTGATTGTGCATATGCTGGACAAACTTAATGTTCTGAATAAGTGAACACAGAGAAATGTTAACAACAAAAGTGAGAACTCTGCATTATATGAACATGTAAATTATTCTGGACACATTATCCAGTGGGATGACTATTCTAGCTCAACTGAATAATATGACTGCTTGAAATATTAAAGAAACCATTGTAATAATGAAACACAACAAAAACAGCTTGGTCTGAAATAATAATGAAGGATTAGAAAATCAAAGTATGTTAATGGCATGATCTTTTTTAAATTGTACACTAGTGTCACATGACCATAGTTTTTGTACTCACATCGTACACAGTAACTATTTTACACATACTCAAGATGATGTGAAACATGGTGAGTGACTTTAACAACTGTCAATTGGTTTAAATAAAGATTTTTATCTGTGTGTTATAAAACACTTAGTTTGTGGATTTTAATATTCTAATTTTTTGTCTAAAATAAATGACAGAATACCACACACATAATACTAACTTAATAACATCATGATAAGGTCAAATATTTCACTAACAAAGAATGTTAAAGTTGGTCATATAATGTTGTAAATAATGATACATTTTGAAACATGAGGGAAAATTTCCTGTCATTAATAAATAATTAATTCTGATATACAATTAAATAGATTAGCACAGTTAAAATTACAGCTACAAAGACAGCCATCAGAAATCTAGCCTCTTTGAGAAAATCATTTTTTAATAATTTATCAGTAATATTTATTTTTAAATTAATTTGGTTTGTGACAGCACTACAGCAAGAAAACCTGACTGGAGTGTTTAATTATGATAAAAAAAATATAAATTTTGAATATGTTAGAGACAAACTTTAAACTTAAAAGCTAGAGAACTTTGACATCCAACACGGCCACCACTAGTAACATATGGCAAAACTGCTATTGATTTGTGATGAATTGGTGCTTTCCTTTTGTAACCTATTTTTTTAACATAATTAAATCAATAAATAACTGAAAACATTGGGTATATTTTTAACTATATATATCAATAAAAAATTAATTTTTTTGTCTTGTAGTGAAACTGCCAACATTCTCTACAATTTTGGTTAGTATAAAAAACTGTTGGACACCACAGCTGTAGAAAAATCAGTGTTTGTTTCCTGCGACATACACACCACTGTAAATGACATAAAGGCACACACATGATAATGCAATCACTTATCACTTGTTGCTGACTCACTCCAGGGTCTAGAAATGCTCAGTGCTATCAAAATGTCACAGGCACAGGGTATATCCCCCAGTAAGATATGCATCTTGATCCAACTACTACTTGTAAAGCACTGCTGGATTTATACATTTAATAACTTCTCAATGAAATACAATCCAAGTAACTTGTTTAGAGCATAAAACAGCATCAGTAATTTGCACATGCGAACCTGCATTTCTATTTTTTAATTCAGGGGAAATATGGATATGTAATTAGTTTGAGAATCAGAAATTTTCATAATTTTTATCTTTTGTATTTGAACAGTAATGAGAGAAAAAATTTGAAATTCTTTGCAATTTCACATCTTTTTAATCACAAACTTATTGCAGACAAAATTTTAACAGTCAGATTCTAAATTTAAAATTTAATGAAATATTTTCTGATCCTTTGCAATACCAATCAATTTTTTTCCTCACTCAAATCACTCAAATGTTACAGTAACTCATTATGATTTTTAAATGTGCAAGTTTTCCTGCAATGTAATTTAAAAAATAAGTGTGAAGGGTAACTTAGAGTTCTCAGTGATTTTCTGAAATAAATGAAGTAATTTAACAAAATATTGATTGCTCTTGCAAAGGATCAGAAAATATTTCATTAAATTTTAAATTTAGAATCTGACTGTTAAAATTTTGTCTGCAATAAGTTTGTGATTAAAAAGATGTGAAATTGCAAAGAATTTCAAATTTTTTCTCTCATTACTGTTCAAATACAAAAGATAAAATTATGAAAATTTCTGATTCTCAAACTAATTACATATCCATATTTCCCCTGAATTAAAAAACTAGAAATGCAGGTTTTTCTACAGTTGGTGATTTCCATTGTAAAGCAAATGGAACATCAGACAACGACTGAAAATGTGCATACTTGTACAGACTCTAATTTGTAATTTGTTTTCAATAAATATAATATTGTACACTTACTAGATTCTATCCTCTATAAACAAAGTAATATTTAAACAGAATAAATGAAATAATGCCACACCATTTTTTCTTGCCCAAATCTTCAGTTGGCCTTACTCAAGAAGATGGTAAGATGGGCTCCTACCTCTTAACAATACTACACTTACATTGTCCAATGATAATCTCAGCATACCAGATAGTTTTTCAAGTGGTCATTGCGTTATAAAACTTGGATAGCATATCGTTCATATTGAAGACCTCCTTCTATTAACTTTACACATAATCATGACCATGCTGTTATGCAATTTAAGTACCATACTGTTTTCAATGAAATTTTGTTTTCAGACCAGGTTGGTTCATATTCCACTGAAAATCTTCAATCATTCCAAAAAACTCATCAAGCAGGTTTTAAAAGCAAAATATATTAAATGTTTTTCACATACTGATTTAGTCCTTGTCATGAATTACGTGCATTTTATGCAGTACCAAATATTACAATGCCTACAAATAAATGCTAAAAATAAAAACAAAATCACATATGAGTAAGCAATAAAATATTTAGTGAGGTAACTTCAGTAAAGTATCACAATATTAAACTGTAATAAATACACATGGAATTCTCTGAATACAAAAAACTAAACCAAAATGGTCAGAGTAGTGTCTTGATGTAATTTTTACCTTCAGAACCAACTGATTCGAAAGCTAAAAAATATTTCACAGTTTCAGTGCACCTGCAGCTGAAGTGCTACAGAATTTGATGTTTTCTGATGGAAAGATGCATCAGTATGCTACCTGTGTAAGCAGTGGATGTTGTGTTTTCTTCTGTTTCAGATATATTAAACTTGACAACTGAAATTCAGTTCCACCACAGCTGGCTGAGTAGTAAAGTAGCGTATGATGATGAAAACAGAGCTGTGGGTCACAAACATTCAAGATGGTCTACACTGTACTCTATACAGAAAACAAGTGTTTTAATACCATAAAAAGGTATGTAATTATGATGCCACCAAGATGCTTCATTCAGAAATATTTACTGATCCCACTAACACTCAACAACATCAAAATGCCATATTCACTCAACTGTTGCAACAGGTATCACGCTTTCAAAAGGCATTTATGATCATTTACTTGTTGAAGAGAAACTGGTAAAGACAAAAACCTTAATTCTCTGACTTAGGAATTTCTAAAACATTCCAAACTTAGATCACAAAATGCATTGAAAAAAACTTTTAGCCATAGATTAGGTAAAGCAGTTGAGGATACAATAAATGATCTAATAAGAGTCTGGTCATTTTGGAATTATGGTGGATGAAGTATTTGACATTTATGTGTATGAACAAATTATAATGTTTGTTAAGTTCTATAATAAATGTGATAATGAAGTGAAAACAATTTTGTCTGTTGAAATCTGTTCGTATATTCAACTTCAGAAGAGTGCAAGACAATTACGGACAAAACTAGAAGCATGTTGCAAGATTCTGACCTTGAAGCAGGTACACCATCTTTTGACTCTGATGGTGCAAGTGTAATGACTGAAGTTTCTACAAGACTTAGAAGCAAAACTGAAGTCACACTTTATAAAACGTACAGTGTATCTGTCACAGGACTTGTTCCTGCTTGCACAGACACTTTTGAGAATGCAAAATACTTTAAACAGGCACAGCTGTTGTTGGTTCAGCTTTGGAAGGTCTTTAGAAATTCTCTCATACACTTGGTCCATGATTGAAGACAAGTAGCAATGAAAGGACTGCACTTAACAAACAAGGAGAATTACACTACTGCAAGTAGATGATTAAAGAAGACCAGTGAGACTAGACAGCTGTCTTTTGATAACTCCATATAGGCAATCAATTTTTAAAAGGTGTCCAAAACAGGTTACAAATCCTAAACAAGTTATAGAACATACATACTGTCATTCTAGGTCTATAAGATCAGGTTTTACATTTCTGTGAACAGTACAAATCTTGAGTGAAATATTACCAGTTTAAACATACCAAGTAAGATCTTCCAAAGGAGCTGGTGACTTATTCCAAGTCATTCCAGTAACCACACAAATGTTGATGCTTTTCCTAAACTGAAAATGGATTTCCAATAATAACTTACCTCCACTGACACTACAGCTAGTTTTCAAACTCCAAGGTTTCCACTCTTCGCCCCTTCACTTCAGTCTTTTGTAACTTATTCAAACACCTTTGACAAATTAGCACATTTCTCCACCAACTTCAACACACGTAGTGTATATAAGCACCTCATCCTGATAATGTAATCACTTTTTCAAAATACAAACCAACTTTTAGTAGAGAAGTAGGATGAGAGAGCATTAGGTGGGAAGAATTTTTAGAAATACATCTTCTGTTCATAAAAATATTAACTTATCAAAACATACTTATCATTTGCTTACAATATAGCTAGAATTCCACATTGAGAAGGTGGAGGGACCATTTCAGGCATAATCTATACAGAAAGTGTCTGTGTAGAACAAAAAAAATGTACAAGAATGGGAAAAACACTACATTCATAACAGGTATGCTCTTCACCTGGAACCAAGTTCCTATATCAAAGGTGGAACAGAATATGAGTAGTCATCAATACAGGTGTGCCCCAACTAGAAAGCTGTAGGTCCACAACTTTAGGTTATAATTAAGGAGTTGTGGTATATCACACAATGATGAATAGGGATACTGGACTGCAATTTGTGAAATATGAAATGAAATTACAAATATGCTGCCACAGAGGCTGGTGCTACACCTACCAATGTCTGGGCAAAAAAAATCCAGGGACCCAAGCACGAGAACCCCAAACTTTACTTTCTTCTCCAAGAGTAGTGGAACACATTCAAACATTCTGAAAGAAAAGCATCTGCCCACTACCCCAGCAACTGGAAACTAGAAGCAGTAAGGAATCCTGCACTCCACTAGTTGAGTCTCAGGGGGTAAAACAAGTTGGAAAATCCCAAGGAACAGTGTTCTGGAAAATGTGTAACAAGTGAATCAAGTACCCCACATTTTTAAAAGCAAACCAATACCAACTTGTTCAACTTGAAAGTCACTAAGGAGGAGCAAAATCCCCTTTAGATTCACTCATGATTGTCCATGAGTGGTAGTCAATAAAAAGGTAATACCATCCAGATGGCATCTAAATTGTCTGACAGAACACTCTATTTTGAAAGAGCCTCATGCAACCTGTAGTAATTACAGTGAAAAGTGGTTGCTAATACAGAATTGAGAAAACACACCTGACTGGGCAATAACCACCACAGAATGGGATCTTGTGAAAAATAAAGGGATCGTGGAAATAAAAGAGTATATGATTGAGGAAAATACTCACCTCTGGTTAAAGTCTAACAGAAGTGTAAAAAATAAGTATAGGAGGTAGTCTAAAACCCTCAAAAGAGGAAACTACCAGATCATGTCAGTAAAGTGATATGAATGTATTAGTAGTAGTCCATATACTATCCTGCACAATGTCTTCCAGAAAATAATTCAACAGAGCAGCTAATGACATAGAAATATGATAAATTTGGTGAGATGCGACATCAAAAAGAATCCTTTCCTATAATGATAATTCATTACAGGTCATGTCAATTTGTGAAGGTAATAGGATATAAATCACAGGAAACAGAAGGATCCCAATGAATGAACGATTTGGTTCCATGTGGTGGCCCTTTCCATGGTTTGAAACCTGAGAGGGGTTGGTTGAGTGCAACTTAAATGAATATTCGAAAACACCTAAATGGACAAGACATTACATCAGTAATAACACGCATTTCTCCAATCTGACAAGAAAGTCTTTTTTTTCTTATGAAACAACATTCTGTGAGTTTTGTTCTACTAACTGACTGGACGAAACCAGAAGGAGTCAGTCGTCCATATAATGAATGCAGATGAGAAAAAGTTTAAACAACTCTGCAGAAGAAATAAGATGTTGATGCAAGACCAAAGGAAGAGCCTGGAACTGTAGCAACTGATCCTTGTGTACAAACCTGAGAAACCTCTGTGAAGATTCTGCTATGGAAATAAGCACTGATAACATCAAACCTGTTCATCCAGAGCACTGGTACAAAGTATCATCACAAGGTGAAAAAAGATTCGATTGTGAAGCAAGAAGGATCTAAACATTACTTAAGATGAAACAGATTGGTCATTGAACACTAATCTCCTGTTTTCTTGGGTATCACAAATAAATAGGAATAAAACTAAACTCTCTTATGGCCTGGAAATGAAGCTCCACTCACTGTGGATCTGTTGCAGATGAAAAGGAAATAAACTGAGCAAACAATGGTGAAAGTAATGTAAATTGAATGACAAACCATGAAACCAGAACCTGGAGTACCCATGGATCCCTGGTGAGAGAGCTCCAAATTTTGAGTAAGTGATGTAATTGTGCTCCCACTGCTCTTCTGCCCCTGGAATACTTACTGACTGTTGTAATTGGTCTGCCTAAACAGAAGTTCATCAAGAGCACAGATGGACCCAATTAGAGGAACCAACAGACCTGATAATTGAAGGAAGGGGTTAGAAAATACTATGGACTGATATTCCCAAATTAGAGCCAGAAAGACAAGAAGCCACTGACCATAAAGAAGAATGGAAATGGGAAAAATAATTCATGATTTAATATCTCTTGAACTCCAGCAAATAGTATGGAATGGAGAAAAGGAGCTCTTGCAATTCCTTAACCCTTAAACAGTGGGAATTTTGCAGGTAGCATCATCATTTGATGATGGCTGCCATTTAATGGTTAATGGCAGAAGACAGTAAACAAGTCCTTTCTAACAAAGTGTCTACCAAACAAGTCCCAACAATAAACCAGCCAGAACATGAAAGAAAGAATGGAAGAAGACAACCTGACTGAAGCAGACATAAGCAAAATCCTCAACTCATCTTCAGCTTCCTGAGGGGAATGTCGACAAGCTTCAGACAAAACCTGGATTGAAAATAAGTACCTTAGGATAGTTGTGACTGGTTGGTTGGTTGATTTGGTGTTTTATGGCACAAAGCAACTGGGCTATCTGTGCCAAACAGCTGGTAAAAAGTTAAAATTAAATTTAGTAAAATTAATGAAAAAAATTAAGGTAAAACAAAACGAAGTTTAAAAAATACATAAGAGCAAAAAACCAATGTTTACATCTTGTCTATAGTAGTAAGAGAAAATTACAGTAATACAAGTTGTAAAGGACTTTCTGTCGCATAATTATAATAATCATAACTCGACAGAAAGACTAACAGGTAAGTACAAAAACCACTATCAGTCCATTTCCAGTCCTGGTTCCAAGTTACTTGATGACATGGCCATTTTCAAAAAGTAAAGTAATAAAAGTTTTAAAAGACTTGTAGCAAAATTTTAATAATTAGCTGCCAGGATGACTAATGGGTAGTTCAAACAGTAGCATTAGTCACCTTAAGTTGGCCTTTAATGTCCTGGTTGAGTATTTTGATGTTACAGCCATTTCCTAATTTCAAATCGAACTAGATGGACTGTGATTCTTAAAAAGGAATCACATTAAAAAAGTCTAATGTATAATTTAAAAACTTAAATGGCATTAAAAAGATTAATGGTCTTTAAAAAACTAAAACTATTTCCAAGGTGGACAGTGTCACCATCACCAATAACACTGTCTAACGTTATGGACAAACCTTGGGACAGAACATGTTTAAAATGATGCTGTCATTGAGAGTCGTAACGATGGCAAGAAAGTAAAATGTGGCTCATTGTAACCGATCTTTCCAGGGCTAAGAGAAAGGTGTCACACAAACTACACACTGGTGCATCAGTTCCAGATAAAAGAAAATGACGAGTTAAACTGTGACCAATGCAGCATCTAGTTAGAACAACTAGTAGGCACAAGCCTACTGGAAAGCGATGTGGTTTGAAAGTGTGGGATATCTATGGAAAGTATCCCAGGCCCGTTTTTGAGCCTTCCATGCCACGTGGCAGGCAGGATTCCACCACAGACAAAAATACAGTAGAAAACATGTCGAGGTTTTAGGAATACATTGAGCAGCTGCTTGTGTAATACAGTCAGTTACTGCTACCACACAGTCGTCTATTGATGGCTGACAGACAATGGCAGGATCAAGTTCCGCGAGAGAAGTGAAAGTGGGCCAGTCTGCCTGATCCAGCTACCACCAGGTCAAGCGGGTTGGGTGGCATCAACCACGGCCAGTCTCTCTCAAAATTATAGGAAAATGATCACTGCCTCGTGATCAACCCTCCATGAAAAATGGGAGAATAATGAAGGGGAGCAAACTGAGAGATCAACAGCAGTAAAGGACTGACTAGGTGCATGAAAATAAGTAGAAGAACCAGTATTAAAAAGAGAAAGGTTGTGATCAGAGACCATACATTCTACAGAGCAACCCCTCCATTGACCTCAATGGATCCTGCCCTGGGTCAACTGGGCAGGTCTTTCTTGTTGGAAGGAGATTCCAGTGACTGAGGATGCAAACAAATGATTGTTCTGCATCTTGGGGTGGGAGAAAAAGATGTATCCGAAGAAATGCCTGTACCTGGAACCAAATGATAAGGATCTTAGGGTTTATTGGAGTGTATGGAAGGGACAGAGATGTGTATAAAAGTTGATGAATCAATTTTTTTTTACCATGAAGGTCAAAAGGCTTTTCATAAGTTTTGAGAACAATTCTTTTGGAGGCACAGAGAGATCTGTCTGCACTCCCACTGTAGTTGTGGAATGAAGTGCAGCATAAACACAACAATCATATAGGTGGATGTTTAGATTCCAGAGGAGGTAAACTGAAAGAATAGAACCTTCCATGGGAGGTCCCCTCACTACATACAGGGATCCACACTAAGGAGAAACAATTGTGAAAGTTGTCTGTGGAATAATCTGTTTCCAAGATGGAGGTGGACCAAGAGTATCTCTCTTGAGGTTCTGTGACATCTGTTTAAAGTGATCACAGGTCCAAAAGGAAGTCCATCCATTAAGAATTTAAATAAGCCTCCTCCTGGTGATAAACTAAAGTATGGTGATCTGATAAATATGGAGGAACAAAACATTGCTATCCCATCAAGTAATTGAGTAACAAATTTCCCAGCATGAAAAGCAATATCAGGATAATTCAAGAAAACCAAGTAGTCATTTGCAGTACTTTCCACTAACAAGGAAGTAATAGTGTCAAATGCAATAGGAAAGACCTCCAAAACCTCACAAACCCAAGTAACCAACTCAGAGGTGCAAGAAAAAAGATCTGGTTGGTCTATGCAGTAGAAAAAAACTCAGGAATTCATACCCATCAGAGTTTTGTGTTTTTAGTTTTGGTTAAGTGATGTATAATTGTAAACAAAAAGATGACTGTACAAACATCAACCTTATTCAAATTCACATGTAAATAATAAATAATCACAACACTCCTGTTAATAAAAACCCACAATATATGCTTTGTGTGACAATGTTATTGGGATGAGGTGCTTACATACAGTTCCTAGATAAAGAGCTCATTGAAGTTGGAGATGTTTGCAAATTAAAATTTGCCTAAGGCATTTTATTGGAGTATAAAAAACTGGAACATGTGTTCTCAGAGTTTACATGATCAAAGAATGGAAATACTGGATATTAAGAACTAGGTACAGCGTAAGCAGACGGTAAGTATATCTTGGAAGATAAATTAGGTGACCAAAAAATGTTACCAGTGTAAAACTATGCTCAGATATTGGTGACAGAAAGAGGTTGCATATGTATGAAGATTCTGCACCAGAAAACAAAATAGAAAAGGTGAAAGACCTAATTCTTAAAACTCTAGCTAGAACATTCTCATAACAACATAAGCAAGACTGAGGTACTTTAAATTTCACTTCAATGTCAAATACATGGTCAAAGCATGATGCAAGCACTGTTATAAAGATCAAAACACAACCCAGGTAAAGTTTAAAGAATGTAATGTTGTAGGACCTGCTGGAACACTTAATGGGCTAGAACAAGGAATGGATAAGGTAAAATCTATAATAAGATGCCAAAAAAAATATTTGGTCTGGATACACACATCAAAATTCAAAGCCATCTGCTGGTGCGAGTAACCACCTTCTCACTGATTTGTGAGACACCATTAAGATTAGAACTGTAAAGAAGGTCATACTTGAAAACATTTGATTTGACCCAGTTGCAACTGATGATTCATATTATGACAGTGAATTTTAAAATGCTGATAAAACAAGAATATTCACAGAACTTAGTAAGTCATGAATTAAAGAACTTTGTAATATTGTCTTGACAGCTTCTTTTGACCATAATTTCGTTTTTCATTTTACTATGAATGTTCGCATACAGTAACTCTTAAAACCAAAGCTCATAAGCCAATGCATTAACATGTCAAAAAATCACTGTAATCTGAATTCTAAATTAAGTCTGCACTCTGATGCAATTCATGTTTCTTTTTAACTCTTGAATGACTTGGGATGAATGAACTACTTGAGATATGTGAATAAAACAATCAATCAATATTAGTATTTCACTCATAAAAAAATGTTGAATCATAATGAACATTTCTGAAATAATGTTGATGAATAATGTTATTATGGGAAAAAACAAAAACATTACTGAGAAATGCAGACATAACTGACAAAATAATTTTCCTATCCTTTGTTGAAGGAATACAATATTTGTTAATACATTATAAAGAGTTGATATTTTTACTAATGCATTATAAGGTTTCACGTGTATGAATTTCATAAATGAACAACTTGTTTCCATAACTTCAGATCACCTGAATGGAATTTTGTAATAAAAATAACACATTTTACAGTTTATAGTCATATTTTTGTTACGACTTATTGTTTCACATGTATGACAAATATTGGACACTAACAAGTAAAAAGGTTTATTTACCTGATCCTATATTCACTACTATAGCAATAATAACATGTCCAATAAAGCATACAAGAGTTTCATATAAATTAAAGTCACACTCTTAAGGTTGTAAATTACAGCAATGCTCAATACCAACAAAAAGTGTAATTACATACATTCTCTTGTCACATATTCTCTTTTTTAAGATATTAATATATGAAATTTAAAACAACAATCAATATGGTGTTTTCTAAATATTTTAAAATTAAATTAAAAGTAACTATATTGAAGTTAACACACTAAGGTCTCTATCCATTTTCTTTTATTTGACAAACCTCACCTTGAGATTGCAGTTCAACAATGACATGGATCTTTCCTTCTGGTTCTAAGTCCACCTAACAGGGAAAAAAAAAAATATTATACCCACTGCAAACACTTACCTAATATCTGAGTAAGTCATTACACTACATGTGAAATCTCAACATTGACATATGACACAAATGAAAGTATAAACACAGATAACTTAATTCATTATTTTGATTAGTCAGACTTTCTGCAGTTTACAAGAACCTGTGCAGGTCTACAACAACAATGAATTGACATCTTTATGTTAAAATTCCTTCTCTCATACAACTTGCTTACTGTAAACCATAATGTATACCTTAATTTAGCACTTCTGACATAAGAACTACCAGGTGTCACGTAAACACCATGGTTTGGTGTGCAAAAACTGTGAAGAACATTAAACACTGCATAAGCAATTACATATTGTACATACAACACTGTGGTATTTGATGGTGTACAAGATTATATAATATTATAGAAACATCTGTGTTATTGAAAGGAGTATAAACACAATTACATATTGTACAAACAACACTGTGTGGTATTTAATGGTGTATAACATTATATAATATTGTAGAAACATCTGTGTTATTGAAAGGTATATAAACAACACTTTTTGGTACTGGATGGTGTATCAACACAACTGCATGTCTTATTAACATTCTTTGTTATATCTCAAATGTAAACACCAGAACTATAAGATTAGAGGAGTTTAATAATTGACTACTGGGCTCATTAACCAAAAACAGTCATAATCAGAAATAACTTTGATTAGATGATTATTTCTGTGACATTAATCAAGTAATTCATAATTTCATTATCTGATTATTTCATGAGACACAACTAAATATAACTGGATTTCACAGGTGACTAGTTGATCAATTTAACCATTCTTCTTTAATAAGCATCACTAAGTGAGTGTAAGATTTGGAAAATAGTGTAAAAACTAACATTAGCCAGTGAACAAGAAACAGTTTAGTCCTAGGATATATGTGCATGCATACAGATATGAAAGAAATAAACATATAAAAACATCCTTCACATTTAGAAAATCACAGATTACATTATTAAACTCCTGTAAGGTGTCAGCCCTCCAGTAATACCAATGACACCTTGTTTCATAACCTAATAACTCAGTAAGGAAAATAAAACTGTCTTAACTGAAACCTAGCTTTTCCTTTATAAATCTCAGACTTCCATCCTATTACCTTTAAAATAAAGCACAAACATCCAATACTTTTATCCTCTCAATGGCATGGATAATCTTTTAAATGTGAACAAAAATGCTCCTTAACACATTTTTAAATCCTTTCCTAAATTATAACCCTTTCATACCTAAAAACCTCCCCCTCTTTGAATCCTTTCCAAAATATGAATATCCTTCTGAATAAGGCCTAAGTAGTGATTTATATAAATAGACAGTTACTCTGACTTGCAGTTAGCACATGGATAAATATCTATCCTGAAATTCTACCCTACCACAAGCAACCACTACCTTAATGATTATCCATTATAATTACACATGTGATCCACACATTATGATAACCTATTACCTTGCACTTACTGCAGTTAAAGGCCATTTACCAACTATCTGTGCAACTTGCCAACTGATCTATGTTGTTCTATTGGACCTCACTATAGAGAAATATTAAAGAGCTTGTTGTCAATTATCAAACTATTATTTTAAGAATCATGCTCGTATCAATGTCATTATAGACTCGTGGATAATGCATCAGTATATAAGGATAGTTAATAAAATAAAAAAAAAACACAATGTATTATTACAAGTGAAGAGTTTATCAGCTCTTCTAAATGATATATCAATACATGCATGTATGAATGAATGATACTTAACTAAAATTACCAACTTAACACATTCATTGTTAGTGAGGTTTATATTCTGCACATTACTGAGTAATTCATTGTTTACCTATTACAATATTCAGTGCAAATAACAGACAAAAGTTAAATGAAATCACTAATTTTCTGGACAAAATACTTAGCAGTAATTAGTAGCATTAGTTTAATTTCTGACAGTATTTTTATTAAGATTTTTGTAAATGACTTGAATGGTATTAGTGATCTTGTAACCAAGAATCGTGAACTTCCAAGTTGTTTGTTAAAATACTTTAGAAGACATTTAAAAATATAATGGGATCTTCATACAGTCTACTGATAATTCTATGATTAAACAGTACTAAGTGGTGTCTAAGCTTGACTAAAAAATGTACTCCAATCTAATAAATAAAAACTCCACACAACAGACAATGTGTGTTTTATATCATGCATTTTACAAATTAAAACCATCACTTGTTTGGACTATTGCACCTTGTAGCTGAGCCTTAGATTTGTGAAGTTGACATTACAGTCAAAATCATTAGAGGTTATTCTCTTATTTTTTAAAAGTTTGTGTAATATATTAATTCTTTCAAAATGGTTACTTCCAGAAACTGTTCATTTTGTCTGAATATTTATCTGATGTTTTACTAAATAAACTTTTGCTGAAATGAAAACAATTTTTGTACATGGTATGAGATGAATGTAGTCCAATAACAACTTACATTTTAACATATGATTAAATATTTAAACCTCACGATTTAGTAAATCACTTTGAAATTTACCTTTAATAACTTTAATGTTTCTGTATGAGTTTGTATAACATCTCATAGTAAGAGGATTAAGGATTGTTGCCCTTAATATATTATTATTAAGGTCATTAGTTAGAGCAACTCAAATACATTATATATGTAAATGTTTAAAAAAATTCTCCACAAAAGTCATAAGTCAAAATAACTGAGTAAAATACATAATTTATAGTTGAATGTCTTATCTCAGTATAGTACAAACTGGTGAAACAAACATTTTGTAATTAAGTGTATAATAAATGATAAAATATTTACAACTTTTAACATGTTTAACTGGTTAGCAATGAAACAGAACATATACATTTTCACAAAAATCTTGAAACTGTCCAATGGTTAAAGAAATTTGTCAGATTTGAAAGTATATCTTGATATCCAAATGTTAGAAATTAGAATTTTCAATTCAATAATTAGGTTTCTGACTTCAACAAGTAATTCACAAAACATCTTTAAATTATTATGAATTGTTTCTGAAGTAAAGTAAGATACATAATTCTTTTTTTCTTTAATAATATATAGAAATCTACCTTTGAGTTTCTACTCTTTTGTAGGTATAACAACTCTGTAAAATATATCAATTACTAAAAATTTTTCAAAGAATAAACTACAAGTACTTGCCCATATATCTGATTCATTAGAATTGGCTTCCTTTGATGATGTCAGTATTTCTTCAAAGGATATCGTACAATTGGCTACAAAATCATCAGGAGGAATAGCTGCATCATGAAACACCGTCAATCCTAGATTCTGTCCATTGTGAACTTCAGATGTAAAAAACTCATTCCAGATAGGCTTGAAAGTTTTTTGTTTAGTTGATGAACGGTCAACATGAACTTCATCAATATCAATAGAAACATAGGGGTCAATAGCTAGCTGTTGCTTACCCACAACATTTGCATGCCTTGTAGCATATTCAGTGGGTTTTAAATCAACTGCTTCACACAACTTAAGTTTCAGGGTTCCACTAAAATTTGGCATGGCTGCAAGCTTTTCTGATCACATATGAGTACACAAAACTAACTGGCAGAATTATATGAGTAGTGTACCCACACTTATTTAACCTAAGACAAGTCTCTCCACAGAAAGGTTAAGCTAATGCATCAGATATTTAATATTCACTGCAGTATTAAACTAACAGGGATACTGAAATATATCAATTATTTTTTGTTTATTAACCAACTAGTGCTTCTTAAAAACTACAATTTGATCTTAAAGTTAAGCCCATTAATTCACCGCAGGTACATTCCAAAAATGTTATGTAAAGATGCATAAGTAAAACACATGGGCCTAAATAAACCATTAAATGTAAAATAAATATTATTTAAATATTGATCCTGAACCTAAATAACAATGTTAGTATAACGACACAAAATTATAATTATTTTAGGCCAATTATTAGTAGTAAAAGTATTATTTTTGTGCTGTTCAGCAGATGAATTACTATTCAAATTTAACCTAAGGTTTATTTTGTAGTATTTCTTTTCACCTATTTTTTATCTTGTTTTACTTTCTTCTCGTATTAACAAAAATCACACATCGACACAGCTTAAAGTTATTTCAAGTCTAGGGTACAACGTAAATTGCTACTCTTAACACTGTATCTTAGTCTAGTATTAGTAGAATTAATGATGGCAAAAAAATTTAAAGAGTGGAGCTCTTTAAATTTAATATCGAAACTGACGATAATGAGTACAGTACAAGCTTTTCCCAAGTCTTACTAAAGTCAGTGGTAATAGTACTAATACGTACACTTTCAAATGTCATCCCTTATCGTGATTTGGAAGAAAAATGTTTAAGGTCATTATCGTAATAAAATTCACTTTATTTTCAAAGCAATGAGTTATACCTAAAATCTCTCCAAAATCCCAATAAAGTTAATATAACCTCAAACGTTAAGCCTAAGTTAGATCTGTAAATGGCCTAATTATTATTCAGGGTCGATTCTCGGTATCCCGAAGGTCCTTGTGTAATTGCGCATGCGCAGTTTTTCTATTTAAATTTGTAGTTAAAAAATATTATTAAGAAAATATTATATAAGTTTGTTTCTTTAAAAATAATATACTTTGATAGTGGTAATAAAACTCAGTAATAAGGTGAAAATGGGTTAAAAATGAGAAAGAGAACGAGATATTCACAGTAACTCATAAATAAAAGTTCACACAGTAAAAAGACATAGAAATTTGAAAGATAATCCATTCTACGGGTAAGAATTAAAAATAATTAATATATCTAAAAATAAAGGGACATTGTTAAGCCGAATATCAATATCATATTTCAAAACGAATGTAGTCTAAAAGTCCTAAGGAAGCAAAACAAAAGTATCGACCTTTTACATGCTCAGTTTTAAATGTATAGCTTTCAAAAGTCGATAAACTGTTGAAGTGTTGAAAGAAGACTTGCAAAATTGCTGATATTATTATTATAGTATTCTTCTGCGGTATGACAATAAATATATAGAATGTTATTTTTCATAATATTTCTGTGTATTTTAAATGTCACTACTGTTAAATATGTTTGTTTGTTTTTTGTCTGAAGCTCTACAAACCATTATGGGTGCGTTTGTGTATTAATTTGTAGCAGGCACTATTTGCCTAGAGAGTACTGTCAGGATAACCCCAATCCACTTTCTCTATTATTCATTTGCATCCAACAAGAGAATAAAAATGACAGCATAAAATTTTGTACCAGGAGCAAATCTGTTATACTGAACTGTTTTTAATTTTCTAAATCTCTCTACATGCCTTTATCTGAGGCCCGACATGGCCAGGTGGTTAAGGTGCTCAAATCCTAATCTGATTATTATGGGTTCGAATCCCACTCGTACTAAACATGCTCTCCCTTTCCATCGTGGGGGTGTTGTAATGTTACGGTCAATCCCACTACTCGCTGATAAAAGAATAACCCCAGAGTTGACTGTGGTAGTGATGACCAGCTGCCTTCTCTCTAATCTTATACTGCTAAATTAGGGACGGCTAACGCAGATAGCTCTCGAGTAGCTTTACACAAAATTTTAAAAAATCATCTGACGAATTTTTAATTTTTGTTTTTCACAGTTTGTCAGTTTAATTTATGAAACATAAAGGAATGATTCCTGAATGCACTTTGTCATAAGGGAATTCGAACTAATTCTCTCTGCAATCGGTTTACTCAGATTAATTACTTATAAAAATTATAAGTAATTTTATAAAATTAGACCAGAACAAAAAAAAAAGAATGATTCGTTACTAAAAAAATAAATCAGTGTGGAGATATGCTACTAAATTGGATATAAAACTGAGTGAAGAACAGAAAGCAAAGAGTAGTAACAAATGAGTTAGATCTGACTGGATGATAGTTACAAGCGGTGTGCCTCAGTACTCTGTGCTGGGTCCACTACTGTGAAAATTTGCAGATGACATTAAGACTTAGTACGAGGGTCGCGTGTTTGAATCCTCGTCGCACCAAACATGTTCACCCTTTCAGTTGTGGGGGCATTATAATGATACAGTCAATTCCACTATTTTAAAAACAAACAAACATTAAGACTTTTGGGGTGAGATTTAGAGCACTTAATGCATTGAGTCAGTAAGTGGCAAATGATGTTTAACTATTTAAAATGTAAGATGTTGCATGTAGATTTTAACAATTTAAATGGGAATACATTAAATATCGTGTTTAAAGAAAGAGATCTTGGTGTTGGGATCGAAAAAATAACTAATAAAAAATAAACAGTGTATTTTAGCTAGCAATAAGGCTAATAGGAGTTTGAGTAGCATTTTTAGAAATAATAAATACAAGGCAAGGGAAATTATTGTTTCTCTATACAGATTACTTTTGAAGCCTCATTTAGAGCTCTCTTCCTTAAGAAGGACATTGAATTGTTGAAAAAGGCTCAAAGAAGAGCCACTAGGATGATACCTCGTATAGTGGGATTGTTCTATGACGAGAGACTAAAATCTTTGAATCTGATTGAAGTGTTTAATGTTGTTAAGAGTTTTGATAATATAGATCCATCAAACGTTTTTGTGTTTAGCAGTGAAAAGAATAGGACAAAAGAGCATAAATTCAAGTTTTGTCAGCGTAGAAGTTGTCTGCAGTTTAGACGGTATTACTTTTTAAATAGGGTGGTTGGTTTTTGGAATGAGCTACCTTCTAGTGTGGTGAAGGCAGAAATGTTAGATTGAAACGTTGTTCTCTCCTTATCAATAAGTATTAATACCCATACCAGTCGTTCTGAGACACATTTTTATTTCAAGTGGATTTCTCGTCATCAAGAATGAGTTAAGAAAAGATTGGATGAACACATGAGTAGTAATGGGTGATTATAGTTGGGAGTTGGGAGGGGCATTCTTAATGGGCAAATAAGCTTCTTTGTGTCCCTTTAAAATTTTATGAAATTTCTATGAATTAATGAAATAAAAAAGTAAAAATCAAAGTTATTAACTCTGAATCTAATTCTTTCCAGATTGAATATTCCTCTAAACGTTTATCATGGTGATTTTAGTTATATTTTTTCCACCACTGAGAGTTGAACATTCTTTCCAAAAGGTTATGATGGATTTTAGCGGAGGAAATTATAACATTTAAATTACTAGAGTCAGCAAGTCGCATTTCTTGAGTAATAACTATCAATACATAAAGGCATCTTCTTTGTTTATTTAAATATTTTATATAAAATTATTATTATTATTTATAGGCATCTCATGATTCAGTAGTAGGTTTAAGGGCTTGTAACGCTAATAAGCGGTATTCTATTATTGCTTTGGGTACAATGCAAATAGCCTACAGGTCAGTTTTTCGAACAAATATAAACAGTTTTTTTTCTCCTATGATTATTAGCAATTGCGTGTAATAATTAATTATTATTATAACTAGATCATTAATTATTACAATTTGTTTCATACGATGTTTCTGTTCCTGATTGCCCCCAGTGGCTCAGCGGTATGTTTGCGGACTTACAACGCTAAAAACTAGGTTTCGATACCCGTGGTGAGCAGAGCACAGATAGCCCATTGTGTAGCTTTGTGCTTAATTCAAAACAACAACTGTTGATGATCAGTTATCATCTTCACAAAAGTTCTAAAGATGTTTTCTTTGTTAATAGTGATACTTGAAACTCTTGATAAATGCTGAGTGAATTATCCACTCTAGTGGATTGCATTATTCGTACTGTTGTTATCAGTTATATTTTAAAATTGTAACTTAAATGTCAGCTGGAAGGAAATGTGGATATTAATGACGACGTTAAGTTCAGAAGGTTTAAAAGATAGAGCTAGCACATTCAGACCCTCGGCATGGCCAGGTGGTTAAGGCGCTCGAGTTATAATCCGAGGATTGTGGGTTCGAATCCCCGTCGCCCCAAATATGTTCATCCCTTTCAACCGTGGTGGCGTTATAAGGTGACCGTCAATCCCACTATTTGTTGCTAAAATAATAGCTCAAGAGTTGGCCGTGGGTGGTGATGACTAGTTACCTTCCCTCTAGTCTTACACTGCTAAATTAAGGACGGCTAGCGCAGATTCCCCTCAAGAAGCTTTACGCGAAATTCAAAACAAACAAACAGAAAATTTTAAGAATGTGACCTAAAATATTTTAGCACATTTGAAAATAAATTATAAATACAAAATAGTTGTGAAGTGCGGGGAGTGATTTTAACACAGACTGAACCAGTCAGTGTGTTAGCCATCGTAATTATTTTGTATAAGTAAGTTGATTTGTTTTACGTTAATTCAGGGTAGACCTACAATCAATTATGACACTGTGTAAGTGTTCAAGCTTATGATAACATTAAAAGAGCGAAAAAACTAATCTGTGATTACACTATGTAACACAAGTTTTGTTCCTGGATAGTATGTGTTATTTCTTAATTGCTTATGTTGTAAAAGTACAGAAAATAACAATTATTCCCTTTAAACTTTGTTTTTGTGACCTGGATAATAAAATTTAAAAATTAACGTATTTTCTATGTAAAAACAGGAAAATGTGCATATTTTAATTTTCAAAAGATCTGATGAATAAAACAACATATGAATCAAGATTTACATGTATTTATACTAAAGTTATACAAAAATGTTTAGAATTAAGTAGTTTTTCGAGATTTGTGACTGTAGTGTAAATCACTTTCACGTATCAGCCCCCAAATATAATTTCCCATCATGTTTTCGTTATACATTCCTAAATAGTGGCGTTCAAAGTCCAGTATATCTTGGTGGAAGCGCTGGCCTTGCTCCTCTGAGTATGCTCCCATGTTCTCCTTGAATTTATCAAGATGAGTGTCAAGGATATGAACTTTCAGGGACATCCTGCAGCCCATTTTATCGTAGTTCTTCACCATAGCCTCAACCAGTTTCACATAATATTCGACCTTGTGATTGCCCAAGAAACCCTGAACCACTGCGACTAAGCTGCCCCAAACTTTTTGTCCTTTCTATTGAGCTTCTTGGGAGTTCTGTGCACTCCAGGATCTTCTTTATTTGTGGTCCAACGAAGACACCAGCTTTGACCTTTGTCTCAGACAGCTCAGGGAAGAAGTCTGGATGGTACTTGGAGGCTGCAGACTCCTTATCAAGAGTTGTGACAAATTGTTTCACAAGACCCAATTTTATGTGCTATGGTGGGAACAACACCTTCTAAAGTCCACTAGTGGCTCACACTTCACATTGTGCCTCCCCACAGAGAACTCGATTCGTTGTGGCTAGTGTATCCTGTTGTAGTGCGCTGTAGTGTTCCTGCTGTCGCAAAGGAAAAGATAACAGGGAAACTTGGTAAAGCTTCCTTGGAGACCTATCAGGAATGCTAACATTTTGAAGTCTCCGATAACCTCCCAGCCATACTCAACATACTTCAAAGCTTCTAGCCAGGTCTGGACACTGTTGTATTCCTCTTTTAGGTGCATCAAATGAGCTAGGGGAAGAGACGGATACTTATTCCCGTTATAGAGCAGCACAGCTTTAAGGCTCCTGGATGAATTATCAATGAGAAGGCCCAGTCGTTCGAGTTACAGGCAATTCCAACTGCCTCGCACGGACCGGATACATTGTGGCAGAAGCAGGGCCCATCTTGACGAGTGAAGAAACTTGAAAAATGTCGGTGACGCTTTCTCTGACTTGTGACTTGCAAGTTCTAAAACATTCTAGAAAGTTCTTGAAAATTCTTTTAAGTTCAAAAAATTCTCTATAAGCTACTCAGCACCGAATCTACCTGGAATGTTGTAGAAAATGGGTAAAGTTAAAAATTTCATTTCTCAGGACACAAAAGCAAAGTTTGAAGAGAAAAATAGATCTTTTCCATTTACTTAAGGCATAAGCAATTGAGAAATAACACTTTCTGCCCAGGAACAAGAAAAAGTAAAAACATTGTTACATAGTGTCGTTATGTGGACTGAAGGTTGGATTGTTTTCACCAGCTAATTTAAAAGAATCGTCCAACAAAAGAACATACACAACATTGCTTTGAAAAAAACGGGGTTATTTGGTGAAAGTAAAATATAATTCGGATTAAACTTCAGTTGATGAAAATGATTACCACAAGACTGAGAGTTCTTGAAATTATTAAAACAAGATTTAGTGGAAAGAAACAGAAAATTGAAAGCAGACTAGAAAGAATGAAACAGAAAATTAAGATAAGACCAGGAAGAACATTACATAATATAAAGAAAGAAACTGAATTAAAGAGTGATACTATTTAAAGAAGACTCTAAATAAAAATGAAGACAAACTTGGTGTAGTTACTGGAAATATAGAGAAAGCTTAGAACAGCAAGTTTGAAGAAATATAGAAGGACATCAAATAAGTACAGAGAAGCTGTAATGACAAAATTGAAGAAGTGAATAAATACATCAACAAAGGAGAAGAAGCATCACTGAAATAGAAAATAACATAATTTCAAAATTAAATCATCTTTAAAATGAATTATTAATTAAATATGAAGTTTAAACCAAATACATCTCATTCTACGTCAGCTCAGAAGTTACAGCCTGGAACGCCATTTGCTACAAAATCCAGAATAGGAGGGCTTATTTGGTGTAAAAATTACAACAACTGCTGTTCTATTTGTTACTTGTTTGTTTGTTTTTTGAATTTCGCACAAAGCTACTCGAGGGCTATCTGTGCTAGCCGTCCCTAATTTAGCAGTGTAAGACCAGAGAGAAGGCAGCTAGTCATCACCACCCACTGCCAACTCTTGGGCTACTCTTTTACCAACGAATAGTGGGATTGACCGTCACATTATAATACCCCACGGCTGAAAGGGCGAGCATGTTTGGCGCGATGGGGATGCGAACCCGCGACCCTCGGATTACGAGTCGCTCGCCTTAACACGCTTGGCCATGCCGGGCCCTATCTGTTACTAACTTTTTAAACTATCTCATCTATGGCATTATTACCAAATCCAGTTCTAGACACTTGCTAGCTATTTCAACACTGGTCAATAAAGAAACCAACAGATTACAACGAGAAGACGGGTTCGAATCCTGGTCATATCAAACATGCTCGCCCTTTCAGGCGTGGGGGCGTTATAATGTAACGGTTAATCCCAAGTCGTTGGTAAAAGAGTAGCCCAAGAGTTGGCAGTGGATGTTGATGACTAGCTGCCTTCCCTCTAGTCTTACACTGCTAAATTAGGGACAGCTAGTGCAGATAGCCCTCGAGTAGCTTTGTGCGAAATTCAAAACAAACAAATTCAAAACAAAAACGACGAGGAGATAACATGTAAGTTATAACAAACTCAGTTTGAAATTATTTCCAGAGTGATTAGGTGGAATAGTGAACAATAAGTCATTTCTCTTGTTGACCACCTAAAAGTACCAACTATAAAACATTAAGTAATTTTCCAGCTAAGAAATATTTGGTATAAAGAAATAAGATGAAGCAATATCTATAACAAGTGGACATAAGGTTGCAACAACAGAAAGTTTAGCAATTAACCTTTTGTAGAAATATTATCATTGCCTTATGATGTGTGGGTAATTATGTGGTAACACAGATTTTAGGTTAGGCTAGCTTCAAATAACTTCACTGTCTACATCTAGGATATCACTGTCTACTACATAAAAATTGGTAAACAAGAAATTGGACTCCCTATGACAACCAGGATGGCAGTTGTTACACCACCAAGACGTGAAGTATTCACACCAAGATTTGTCAAAATTAAAGTTACTTCTAGTCATTAGGCTATAATAGAACCAAACACTATAGCCGTGAAAACAAATAATAAAATTAGTCAAACCTGCATGGTACATTGTAAGACGTGAGACTATATAAGTGGTAATACAACTTTAAGGAACATCAGAAGCAGTCACTCCTGAGGAAAGATGTAAGAAGTCTGATGTAAAACTATTACATGAAAACAGCTTACAACCTCACAAAAGCTTTATGACTGGAGTTGTGAAAGCCTTACAACTGATTATTGCTAACAGTTCTGTAACTTGTTTAAGTAATATCAATTCACGTTTTTTCCAGTAGACCTTATCTTCGACCAAACACAAGCATCTCACAAGATTGAATATGAAGATGCAGCTCTTATGTGCCAGTAGATCATATGGCTTCCACTTGCAAAACAGGCTGAAGATCTTAAAGAGATAGAAGCCATAAAGCAACAAAGAGTGACAAAACCAAGTGCTATTTCATAAGTATAATCTATTGTATTCGTGAAGAAGGATGAAGCCCTAAGGCTCTGCATCGACCATTATAAAGTAAATGAAGTTAGAAAGAAGGATACATACCCCTACCAAGGATTGACTTGACTTTGAATGCTTTATTTGGATCTAACTGGTTCTTAGCATTGAATCTATGAGTGGATACCAACAAGAGAAAGTCGTCAAAGTACACAGATGAAAGACAGCCTTTATTACAGGAAATGGATCATAGCAACTTATTGTATTACCATTTGGATCATTTAATATTCCTGTTACACTTTAATGGTTAATTGAGTGTGATTGTCTGAACTTCTCTGGAACATTGTATAAATCTACCTTGATGACATAGTTACATATGGTAAGATCTTCGATAGTGCTTATGAAGGGCTAAAGAAAGTTCTGGATTGGTTAAGAAAAGAAAATGTTTAGTTGATTCCCAAAAACCTTGAATTATTTCATCAAGAGACGAGTTTTCTTGAACGTATAGTTAGCAGAGAAGGAGTGGTTACAGATCTCTCAAAAACTAAGTCCATCAAGAAATGGCCAACACCTGAAAGCCTGAGTGACGGAGGAGCAGTTTGTGGATGGTACTGGTATACCCAGCTCTGGAAGATCTACTCATTTTTAAATACAGAATCCAGTGATTTTGCAATTGTCACAAATATAACATGGACAAATGACTGCCTACTTTAGCAAAAAAATAACTGCCACTGAAAGAAGGTAGTGTACAACTTGAAAGGAGCTACTAAGTATTGTTTGACCCTTGAATCACTTCCATCATGATCTGTAAGGGCAAACGTTTGTGCTCCAGAAAGACCATGTAGCTCTAGAGGCTGGTAAAGTTTCGTATTCCAAAAACAAAATAGTAAGACAGCTCCAAAATTCCTTGAAAAGAACTTTAACATCAAACATTACCACTGAGGAAACCATGGAAGTGTTGTCACATTATTCCAAAATTATGTACTAATGAAAAGTGTGAACACTGTGGAAAAAGAGAAGTAAAGGATAAAAAATAACAACAACCAACATATAGTGCAGTGAACTGTAATTTCAAGATGTGGCAATCACATGTGATAATGAATAACCGATGTGGTACAACACTCAATTAGAAGCTGCTCGAGCAAAAGAAACGAATTTAAAACCAATTATTGAGTAACTCAAGAACTGTGTATGAAGACTATAATAGCAAGGTTGCTCTAGATAGTCTCAAAATAAAGATATATTAGGCACAGTGTAAATTTTTATGCTTACAAGAGAACTTATTATTTTGGAAATGGGAAGATACCAGTGAACAAGAACAATGACTACAACTACTGTTTTCACTGTCTTACATTATAAAGCATTTCATCATATATAAAATATTCAAATTGTTAAACACTGGAATGAGTAAAAAATGCTTGTATTGGGTTGGGAACTTGGATATATCATAAACTGATGTGAAATATGTGAACTTTGCTGTGATCAAAAAGGGCCACAAAAGAAACAGAATGAACAACTAAAGTAGTATTGTGTTGGAACGCCATTGGAGAAAGTTACTGTTAATGCACTTGGTCGTGCTTTCTTCCACAAAGCAACAGTGGGAATAAATACATCATGAACGTGATGTCTATTTTACCAAATGGATTAAAGTATATGCAGTTTGTTGTTGTTGTTGAATTAAGCACAAAGTTACACAATGTTACAAATCTGTGCTCTGCCCACCACGGGTATCGAAACCCGGTTTTTAGCGTTGTAAGTCAGCAGACATACCGCTGAGCCACTGGGGAGCATATGCAGTTTATAACCAAGAAGAAAAAAACTCTTGTATTGAAACGCGTCAATGAATTTGTCTGATTATTTAATACATGCCTAAGGAGCATCGCTCAAATCAGGAAGAGAACTTTGAATCAGATGTGTTCACACAAATATGTCAGACTACAACTCTTCATCCATCCATCTTCTGACAGCATGTTGGAGAGATGCAGTCATATATTATTAACCCATCCATTCTATAACAGGTTGCTTTTGGAAATGAGCTAAAAATGTCAGGATTCGTATTTTGTTTTTGGTGGCCTTACTTATGTATTAATGAAACAAAAGAAATTTTATAATTTATTATTATATTTTGCACAAAATATACATAATAAATATATTTTACACATACTACGTGGCCAAAAGTATGTGGACACCCCTTCTAATTAGTGGGTTTGGCTATTTCAGCCATATCCATTGCTAACAGGTGCATAAAATCAAGCATACAGCAATGCAATCTCCATAGACAAACATTGACAGTAGAATGGGTCATACTGAAGAGCTCAGTGACTTTCAACGTGACACTACCATAGGATGCCACCTTTCTAACAAGTAAGTTCGTCAAATTTCTACCCTGCTAGAGCTCCCCAGTCAACTGTAAGTGCTGTTATTATGAAGTGGAAACGTTTAGAAGCAACAACAATGTTAGGTGATACAAGCTCAAAAAACAGGACCGCCAAATGCTGAAGTGCGTAAAAATCGTCTGTCCACAGTTGCAACACTCACTACCGAGTTCCAAACTGCTTCTGGAAGCATCGTCAGCACACGAACTGTTCTTCAGGAGCTTTATGAAACGGGTTTCCATGGCCGAGAAACCGCACACATGCCTAAGACCACCATGTGCAATGCTAAGCACCAGATGGAGTGGTGTAAAGTACACCACCATTGGACTCTGGAGCAATGAAAATGCGTTCTCTGGAGTGATGAATCACGCTTCACTATCTGGCAGCCTGCTGGACAAATCTGGGTTTGGCGGATGCTAGGAGAACACCATCATAGTGCTAACTGTAAAGTTTTGTAGAGGAGGAACAATGGTTTGAAGCTGTTTTTCATGGAAGGGAAACCTTGATGCTACAGCATACAATGACATTCTCGAGAATTGTGTGCTTCCAACTTTGTGGCAACAGTTTGGGAAAGGCCCTTTTTGTTTCAGCATGACAATGTCCCCATGCACAAAGTGAGGTCCATAAACACATGGTTTGCCAAAGTTGGTGGAAAGAACTTGACTGTCCTGCACAGTGCTCTGACCTTAAGCTCATCAAACACTTTTGGGATGAACTGGAACGTCGACTGCAAGCCGGGCCTTCTCGTCAGACATCAGTGCCTGACCTCACTAATGCTCTTGTGGCTGAATAGGAGCGAATTCCCGCAGCCATGTTCCAAAATCTAGTGAAAAGCCTTGCAAGTAGAGTGGAGGCTGTTATAGCAGCAAAAGGGGAGACCAACTCCATATTAATGTTTATAGTTTTGGAATGAGATGTTCAACTGGCACATATGGGTGTGATAGTCGGGTGTTCACAAACTTTTGGCCGTGTATCTGTATTCATAGCTGTTGTGTATTACTTCAGCAAAACTACAGTAGACAATAGGAATGTTTTTATTCAGTGTTTACGATACATGATTCAGAATAAATCCAAGCACTGATTGTAATACGATAAATGCCAATAAATTCATGCAAATAATTACAAATAAGGTAAGAAGTGATTTGTCTGAATTAACTAAGGCAAATAGTTTTTGAAACACAAAAGTTGCAAGAAAAGTGATAAACTAATTAGTCATATATATTTGGATTAACAAAAGAGAACATAAAATGAATATCTTCCACTGTTACTGACGAGTTAACGTACAGCAGCATATGAAGCCACTGGTAACACTTCATCATCGTTGTTGTTTATGAGAAGACTGAAAGTGTTATCAGATATTTTCTACCCTTATCCAGAGAACAGTCACTCAAAAGAGTCCTGCACAAGATATGTAAAGAAATTAAGAAATACTGTCAATGACTGTTAACACACTTTTACTTGAGAAATTATAAAATAAGAAAGTGATATAATTAGTAGTTGCTAAGAGTTAATGCTGATAAGACTGAATTTCATCGAGGTGACATCGTATAGCTATACAATCTTCATCACAATAAATGATGAACCCCAAACGTATGTAGTTGTTGTTAAGGGCCATATGTTGTAATAAGAAGAATGTTGTGGTTTGCGGATTTCAGAGGACAAACAATCCAAGTCAAATATTATCCATCATGATACTCTTTAGAATATATCAACAGGAGAATAGCCAACTGTGTAATTTTCTATATGAACTAATTAGCAGAACCTTAACCTGCAGAAAACACAGAATTTCTGCTGAAAGTACTTCTAGAGGATCATCAAGGTTGGATCCACCACAGGATTCAATTGATCTTCTACCGTGAGAAGAACTCTCTCAATGGCAGAGAAATTCCATCTATTTACCAGACCATGGTCCTCAAAGAGAATTAAAAATTTGATATATAGCATTTGGATTTTGTATTAGAATTTTAAGAGTTCACTATTAAAGAAGAGGCAGTGTTGTAAGCTATATTTTAAATGCTATCTCTAGAGAGTTACCAGCATTTATAACAACTTTAAGGTAAGAGGGTTTAATAGGATGATTGCCCACTTATTGTTACACCAGTCCATGAACCAGTCCATAATCGCTTTCTGTTTCTGATACAGCAAAAAAATCAAATTATAATCCATATCCAAAGTGTGCAATGAAATAGAAAAGACTTGATCACGGGATACTTGTTTACTGTGTTAAATCCAAAATGCTATGGAAGATCTATATCCTTCTGGTAAAAAGTAACCTCGTCAATGAACTCACCAGTTCTAGTTGTTTGTCTATAAACATAATGGCAGTTTTAATCAATAAAGACAATGGGTTTATGTAAATATTGACGTCAGCTCATCTTCTACAGATACCACTTTCATTGATTTCCATTTTTGACTTAATTTAATTTAGGTGTTTTCACACATGAAAACTGATTTTAAGTGTATGCGCGACCTTTGAAAATTGCTATATTTTAAAGCCAAGCATGGCCAGGTGAATAAAACACTAAATTCGTTATCTGAGGGTCGCGGGTTCAAATTCCTGTCGCACCAAACATGCTCGTCCTTTCGGCAGTAAGAGCGTTATTTGTTGGTAAAAGAGTAGCCCAAGTGTTGGCGGTGGGTGGTGATAACTAACTGTCTTCCCTCTAGTCTTACGCTGCAACATTAGGGACAGCTAGAGCAGATAGCCCTCGTGTAGCTTTGTGGGATATTAAATTCAAACAAAAAAGTTATATTTTAAATAAAAATCACAGTTTTGTTTAATTATTTGAGAAGTTCCTTTAAAATCAAATTTTACACATTGACCTGTAGTTACTGACATTTCATGACTTTCGTGTGTTAACTGTTGTATAAAACGCAACAAAACAAAAATAAATATATTTAAACTCATTTTATAATTGATATTAATTTTGAGCACATAACCCTAATGGGAACAATATTGTATTTTATATCAATGATGAAAAAGCAATGAATTACCAGTTTTATTCAAAATTACTATGAATTTCATTAAATATTTTTATTAGAATTAACCTTAAACTTGTAAGTATATCCTTTTCAGCCCTGCCCTACTGTCGCTCATCAGTTCATTCGAGTGGCTTATAATGAAAAAAGTTCTTGTGTTTTTTGTTGTTTTTTTTGGAATTTCGCACAAAGCTACTCGAGGGCTATCTGTGCTAGCCGTCCCTAATTTAGCAGTGTAAAACTAGAGGGAAGGCAGCTAGTCATCACCACCCACCGCCAACTCTTGGGCTACTCTTTTACCAACGAACAGTGGGATTGACGGTCACATTATAACGCCCCCACGGGGGACAGGGCGAGCATGGTTGGCGCGACTCGGGCGCGAACCCGCAACCCTCAGATTACGAAGCGCACGCCTTAACGCGTTAGGCCATGCCAGGCCACTATAATGAAAAAAAAAAACTGAGCTTAGATATCAATACCAGACACAACACAGTTGTATAAATTTAGGCTTAACAACAAAAAAATCAATTATGGTGGCTACAGTCTTGTATTGTAAGCCTTATCAAGAGTACTAGCTTGCTGAGTTATCAGTTTTTCTGAATAATGAGCAAGTTAATTTTGGAAAACAATGGTAATTAATAACATATAGTGTTAAGAAAAGTAATAGTTTTTCGTCTAAGAAATCAACAATGAAAGTAAAGGATAAACTGTCACAATGTGACCCCTCGCTCAATACCAGGGTTCAACTGTCAGGGTGTGCATCAGACTAATCAAATGAACTGCAATTATAATTTTTTCAAGTTAGTTACAGAGTAGCTTATTAGAAAATAAATAAATAATAACGTAGGATTATTTTATTTATGTTAACACAATTATTTATTACTACTTCATTTGAATTTTTTTCTTCACTTATCATTTACACGAACCGGTAAATTAGCAATCTTCAACCTAAATACAACAAGGTAGTGTGACATATGATTTTACCCTCTTCTTTGCTTTCACTCAGTGGTTTTTATTAATAAGAGAAGTTTATTATTATTATTATCAGATACTACTTATGATTGAAATAATATCATATACCAAGAGAACTACCAAGGAGTTTATTATCATAATAACTTTCTTGTTTGTAGTTAAGCACAAAGCTACACAATGGATCATCTGTGCTCTGCCCACGATATCGAAACCCTGTTTCTAGCGGTATAAGTCTACAGCCACATCTCTGTGCCACTAGGAGCTGTTGTTATCAGATAATATTTATGATTGAAAGGATATACAGTTGTAGATGAAAATATCATTACATAATTCAGTAATGTTCAGTGTTAAAACCAGATACACGAGATTAATATGGTATTTTATCTATTTTTGTACATCCATCGATTTGTTTAAACTTTCCGCTTCACAGAGCAAGTTGTAATGGTTCAATGTCAAATAATAATACATTTGTTTCTATCTGTTTTATGATTCAACATTATTAAAGGTTTTTGATACAGAGTTATTTCAAACATAGTTTTACTGGTTTTGTTTTGAATTTCAGGTGAAGCTAGATGAGGGCTATCTGTACTAGTCATCCCTAATGGAACAGTAAAAGAATAAACGGAAGGAAACTAGTCATCACCTATTCTTGTCTTCCTATTTTACTAACATATAGCAGGATTGGCATCACATTACAACACCCTCACGGCTGAATGGGCGAACATGATTGATGGTATGGGAAATCAAACCCGCAAACTGGGAATCAAGTGCCCTAACCATAAGGCTAAGCCATCTTGTTTAAAATAATCTACATTTATCTAACGAAAGAAATTTCAACACGGTACAAACATTTTATTTCTTTTTATCTAAATGTAAAAATATTTCAGATTATAATGGATAACCTGGATTTCATTATCTGTCACAAAACATCACTTTAATATGTTTCGAGTTTACAGACTATAGCCTGAGACGCCATCTACAATTTATGTAAATTTCCTTCTGAATGTGATATTGACATATCTTTTTTTTTTTTTTTTTTTAATTTACTTGTGAGTAACACAACCTAAGAAATAGGCAAGTAATGAAATATGACACAATTTTCCAAAATTAATATGCATAAATTTTACATTATTGGACTTAATAGGCAATGCTTGTAAATTATACGAATAATATGAAAACTTTTCTAATTCTTTCCATGTCTGAAGTATTATTTATCAAAACTGTTGTAGTTACTATAAAGTGAAGATCACTTTGGTAACAAATTTCATTGATATCAACGTTCCCAATATTTTCAAGTTATACCCTAAAAGTATATAAAAAAATATTGAATTCCTTTCTGCAAAAAAAGTCCTTGTTATAAAAATATTCTAAATTTGAACGCAAAAATTGAAACTCCATCATGCTTAATTAAGTCTGTGGTGTCAAAGTAGTTTTAAATGCCTCAATTTGAATGTGATTTTCTCCAAATGAAGATTACTAAATAGCTATTGTTATCGGTATCTTTAAATAATACGCCAAGTCTCTGGTAAAGTGAACATCTGTGAAATACTCAATAATGTCTCAAGTTATGTAAAAATAGTAGTGATATACAGAAACTCAAATCTAACCCATTTTAAAACCCACGTAAAAACAGTAGCGAAATGGAGACCAAAACCAGACACACTTTACACTCTAATTGAAAGTAGTGGCAATATACAGAAACCTAAATCTCATCTACATATAAGCTCCAGAAATAAGCAATGCAATGAAATTCAATGTCATTGCCCGAAATCGGTTACTTTTAGTAATTAATTTCTCCATAGAAAACCACTTGCAGTTAACATCAATTTCCAATTGATACCACAATGCTTTTAAAATGAATTAACGTACATAATTTTCTTAAAAGAAACACGTGTTTGTAATTGTATGATTCATTTTCTTTGTTGTTTTAAAGAAACGTGTTTGGTTTGGTATCTTCAAGTTCACATATTATTAAATAAGCACTAGTTTCAACAAAGCAACTTTGTTAGTTAGGTTGGTTTAATCACAACACTATAAAATCGACCATTTGTTCCACGTTCACCACAAAACAAAACCCTGAATTTTTATAAGCCCTCAAACTTATCACTGAGCCATTTTCGTCAAGTAGAATTATAATAAAACAGGCTTCCATATTGTTTCTTTAATAACATCAAGATCAATAATTCATTCAAATTTGATTTTGACGACGTTTCTGTAAAGTTATTATTTTGTACAGTTATAACATTTGGCTCAACATTCTTGATTTTTAAAATGAATAATACAGCTTGACAAATGTGAATATCATTCTATCACCTCTTTTATGGACTGTGGTTTTATTTTAATGTTTTCATTCCTTCCATTGTTCTCATATATGTAACGTTCAAGACTTGTGTACCAACGTATATGTTTTACAAATAATGAAACGAGATAAACAAATGCAAAAATTATAAAGTTATGACCATTTTTATACTGAAAATGTATTTTCTCTAAATACTTTCTCTCTTTCACAAGATTAGCTATTCTTCCTTAGTGCTGCCCTCTATATGAATCTTTCACAATACATGCCACAAGCCTTCTGATTCCCCTGCCTTATTGGAATCCAATGACTCTAACATCTCTTTTATGTCAATGATCACGAGCCACTTCTCCACTAATAAGCGTGACATACAGTTCTGACTCACTTTACACGCCTCGACCAAATTATTACTTCGAGGTTTGGCAGAAAACGTAATAACCGGAGAAAACTGTGAAAGAAGGATGGGAAGTGTGGGAGGAGGAAAGTACCCATCGGAAATATATTTTCAGTATAATAAAATTATAATTTTCGATACAGTATTTTCCTCTTGACAAAAATTATCTAAAATAACAACATGCATTAGGTGGCAGTACTGGTGCGGGGAGATAACAGAAGTACCCCTTAAAAGCGTCCAAAGGATACTCCTGGAAATGAGAGAAAGTCAGATACAAAGATCTGATGTGGAAAATCTTCGGACTTCTGAACTCGGTATACTTTACGCCGATCCGTGAAATGTGTAGTAGGTGAAGCCAGGGGTAAAAGGGAGGAGGAACGTCCAAGAGGTGAAGAATTGTGTCAGGATGGTAATCCTAATATAACTCAAGTATGGACTTATCTTGTCAAAGTCGCACTGAAGCCTGAGGAACGGCCACAGATGGAAAACAAAAACTTGATGAAGGCGAGATGCGGGAGAAAAGGTGAGATGTCGAATCTGACGAAAAAATAACAAACAAATTCCAGTAGGAAGAAGCCAATCGAATCAAAAGTCGAACCCAATTATTGAGGGGGAAGGGGAAATATCACGAACAGAAGAAGACTCCCATGGGATAAAGAGTCAGGAACAGGTACCTTAGAAGGGAGCCATGTGAGCAACATAACAGATACCTTAGAAGGAAGCCATGTGAACAACATGACAACAGGTACCTTAGAAGGAAGTCATGTGAGCAACATAACAGATACCTTAGAAGGAAGCCATGTTAACAACATGACAACAGGTACCTTAGAAGGAAGTCATGTGAACAACATGACAACAGGTACCTTAGAAGGAAGTCATGTGAACAACATGACAACAGGTACCTTAGAAGGAAGCCATGTGAGCAACACGAGAAAGTTCGAACCAAACGTAGACGTCTATCCAGATCAGGAAGATAGAAGAGATGAGAAATAGAAGTAAGAGGAACAAGCGAATTTATCCTTCCAAGCCACTGAAGTATTTGGGAAGAAGGAGTGATTTCAGTAAAGAACATAGGTATGGTACACTGAAGTATTTGGGAAGAGGGAGTGATCACAGTAAAGAACATAGGTATGATGATAAAGAGTATGTGAAATTTCAAAGACAAACAAATCAGATCATCAACGTCTACAATCAAAGAGGAAAAGCGGATACGTTTTCAGGAAAAGATGAAACATATGGAAAGTGGTTCAACTAGAATTAAAGTGAGGGAATGGAGGTTCATATAAATATCCCAGTCTGGAAGAGTAAGCCATCTTGGGGAATGTCGAATCCAGAAAGAATGCACTAACATGGCATGGACAGGAGAAGCAAAAACTCAATCTGGAAAAACGAAAGATATGGAATAAGGTAGCTCGATAACCCAAGAGTGAGAAGACTGAAGATCTCTGATCAAAAAGCCAGTTAATATGGAATTCACGAGTTACAGACCAATTACAGAACATTTTTTACTTGTATTGATACATCTCAATTAAAGAAAGATATGGAATGAGCTAAAAGGAAAGTTATTTGACAGGAAAAACCTGCTCTCCTTCACAAGGAATGGATAAAAGCAAAGTGTGAAGATGAAGGACATGAATGGTCAAATGTAAAATTAGTGACCAAAGTTGATGAAGAGAATAAGATAAAAGTAGTACTGGAAGGAAAATACAAATTCGTTGTAATTATGGAAACCATGGTTAAGTTGTCCAATAAGGAGCAGTAGGAAGGACTAAGTAAGGAGTAAAGTGATAGGAAAATAAAAGGCTTTGTGAGATCAAACCTCTCTGAAAGCATTGACAGAAAGAGCCCAAAATGAAGTACTAGGAACCAAAGGTGGGGGACTTGTGACTGAGGAATGTGACAAAAGCATCTATGTGGGGAAAACCCCACTGACTGCAATGTCACTGGAAAATAAGAGAATTTAAAAACCATTCCATTAGATATATTTGGTCGAGGTAGAATGGATTATCTGCTATGATTGTAATAACCTGGAATGTGACACACGATGAGAATAATATGGAGCATGTAAACCCAATATAGCAAATCATGATTTTAATCACCAAGAGGACTACCCAATGTGCTACCATAGTAGAATGGTTAGAATGAATTATTACCAGATGTCTGGCGAGAAGAAGAAAGTGGTCCAAAGCTCGATAGACTTTGAGAAGCTTGAGAAAGAAGATGTGCAAAAAATTTCATTATTGAAGACCACATCCCCAAAAGTGATAGAACCTCTCGATCAGAAAGGGAGTGGCAAACTGATAGTTCTATAGAACAAAGTTATAAAGGAAAATATTGTGAACCCGACTGAAATGAGTGCCAAAAAAGGCACCTAAATGGACAAGATACTGGGAAGGATGGAAAAGCGCTTAACCAATTTGATTAACCAGCCCAGTTAAGCAGCTACTAGGAGTTGAAGAGTATGGCTCTTCAGTCGTCTATATACTGGTGGAATCACAACCCCAGAGCAGGATATTGGTAAGCAAAATCTCTAACCATCCAGCAGAAAATATCAGGTTGAAGCAAACCTGAAGAGTGTGGTGAGAAATTGATAAACCACCTTGTGATAGACAAACTGAAGATCCAGATGAGGCTGTGGTGATACTGAAGATCCAGATGAGGCTGTGGTGATACTGAAGATCCAGATGAGGCTGTGGTGATACTGAAGATCCAGATGAGGTTGTGGTGATACTGAAGATCCAGATGAGGCTGTGGTGATACTGAAGATCCAGATGAGGCTGTGGTGATACTGAGATCCAGATGAGCTGTGGTGATACTGAAGATCCAGATAGGCTGTGGTGATAGAAGATCCAGATGAGGCTATGGTGATACTGATCCAGATGAGGCTATGATACTGAAGATCCAGATGAGGCTATGGTGATACTGAAGATCCAGATGAGGCTATGGTGATACTGAAGATCCAGATGAGGCTATGGTGATACTGAAGATCCAGATGAGGCTATGGTGATACTGAAGATCCAGATGAGGCTGTGGTGATATAAGGATGAAGAAATAAGTATTGGCAATGCCACTGGCCTGGAAAAAATGCCTACTGTAGGATGAGAAATGCCTACTGTAGGATGAGAAATGACTTTACGGTAAAACAGGACAGTTGAACAAAGTGACTGAGGCAAGACAAATCGATAATAGATTTTTAGTCTCCAGTATTCCTGGGAACAATAAAGAATCTGGAATAAAAGTCTGGTAAAGGATGTAGATCAGGTTCGATGGCCTACTAAGATAGTAGCTTCTGATCAGCATTTCATAGATGCTGGTTATTCATGAGATTCCAGGAAAGGAACAGGCACAAAAAAAAACAAAAAAAAACACTGGAAAACTTGATCACAAATCCTTCCAACAAAACTTGAAGAATTCATTAACCATTGATGATAGGACACCAATGATGGAGAAAATCGCCAAGCCAAGCCTCCCCCCCCGGTAGTCACAGATACTATTGGTAAAGTGATGTACATCATTGTAGAAAACAATGAAACAAAGCGTGTGTGTGTGTGTTTTTCATATAGCAAAGCCACAAAGGGCTATCTGCTCAGCCCACCGAGGGGAATCGAACCACTAATTTTAGCGTTAGAAATCCAAAGACATCCTGCTGTACTAGCGGGGGGCTGAAACAAAGCATTTGGAGAAGAAGGGGCAAAAATTCAGGGAAGAATGAGAAATGTTAACAGGTGCCATATTAGGTTCTAACTAAGATAAATGGACAAGGTTGGAAAAAAAGACTGTTTTACTGATACAACTCATAAATTCCAACTGAAGATAAGATGAGGGTAGACAGATGAGTTTTAAAAGTTGCATCATGATGTAGAAGGTTCCAACAGAGAACAAAATGGATGTAAAGCCGAAGAGAACAAATGAGCCAACGTGGATGAAAAAAGAAAGAGGATGTCCCCAAAAAACCCTTCAGGATTTTGGTGGAGAGCCTCAGAAAGTAGATGAATGTAGGGTAATAGCATAATAGAGTAAGAGGGTAAGACAAAAGTGGAAAAACTGGGCATGGGCCAGACGTACAGGAGATTTGGGGGCCACAACCAAACAGCCAAACTGGAACCTCACAACTGGTGGTCCCAAAAAGGACAGTCTGCAGGACGATATTGATTCAAAACTCATGGGATGCAAAGCATGCTAGTCCCATCACTTATTTATGCGGCAAATTGGTCAGCATGTACTCGAACATCTGGGGAGAGGGAAAACACCAAATAGGGGTGGGAAGATTAGTGTGTAATAAGACTACAGTTCATAAGAAATAGGGATAATATGTCATACCTAAATTAAATTCGAAAAGGCTGTATTAGGTGTAAATGGCTCCCCATGTGGAGCATAAGAATGCACAGCAAAATCAGGAGGTGTAAACAGACAATCCAATCCTGGCCTGCCTGAACAGGCTCAGCTTTTTTGGGAGGAAGTGTGGCAAGGTCCTGACAGAGGTTAATCCACATACTGTTCGATCTTCTGACAAATAAACGTGGGTAAATCATCTGGCAGGTCGTTCGCACCTGACGTCTAATACATAGTACCAGTTGCAGGTGTGATACACAAAGTGGGAACACAAACTTTGGAATTCATAATGAGGTTGAATTAACCATTAATATAAAAAACAATGCAACTGTAATAACCTAGAATTAAAGTGAAGTTAGAAAACTGTCTTATTAGAAATAAGATGCGAGAAAAAAATGATAACTTTGTGTGCACATTAAAGATGAATTTGAAACTTTAAACTAACAAAAATGAATACATTTAAACATATGCACTGCCAAATAATATGACAGTTTAGCAGAAGGCTTGTGGCATGTGTAATGAATAAATTTGCATATAGAGGACAGCACTGATCTTGTGAGTTTGTTTTTTTGTTTTTGAAAGCTACACGAGGGTTATCTGCACTAGCCGTCCCTAATTTTGCAGTGTACGACTAGAGGAAAGGTAGCTAGTCATCACCACCCATTGCCAACTCTTGGGCTACTCTGTTACCAACAAATAGTGGGATTGGCCATCACATTATAAATGCCCCACAGCTGAATGGGTGAGCATGTTTGGTGTGATGGGGATTTAAACCAGCAACCCTCAGATTACAAGTCGAATGCCTTAACCCACCTGGCCATGTTGGGCCGGTCTTTTGAGATGAGGAAAGTACCTCATTGGAAGACCCATTTAAGCTGCAATTTCACAAAAAAAATGTCTCTCTTAAAATATAATACAGTGAGTATAATGGCTTTCTTCACAGGTATTTTATGTTTCACTATGTGAAATCCATAGGTTGACTCTTGCTAGGATAACAAATGTAGCTTAATCAAGAGTATATTCACTGAGAAATATCTAAATATTTTTATTATATATTTTACTTCAAAACTGTTCTCAACATCACTTTCAGGTGACTTTGTGGATTCAGGTTTATGCTTACAGTCTTTATAGTAAATAATGTTACTATTTATTCTGAAGAGACATTACACTGATTAGTCCAATTTCACAGTTTTTAACAGCACTAATGGTGTCTAAATGAAGGCCACTACAATAACTTACACTCAATCTCTTCTGGAAGCACCAAAACAACAACAGTCAAGGAAGATCATTAATACCCAATCATTTAACAAATTAGTTACAAATAACAAGTTATTTCCAGATTTTCCAAGCAAATTCTTTTAATAACCACATTTAAATTTAACAACAAATATCTTAAACAAATTGAAATAAAATCACAAATGTCCTGCATCAACTTCTAATATGAAAATAAGTAATAAACAAGCAAAGTTTACAGAAGGTACTGTTAGGAATAGAAATTACCAGTATAACCAATTGCAACATTCCACTTTTTTACATAATTTCAAAAAATGTGTTAAGGATATAACTTACTACCCATCAAAACCAGCAAGGTCACAATGTAAATTAGCCATTTTGCAATAAACTGCTTTCAGTAAAGTATTTAGTGGTCACCCTCTCTCATTTACAACAAATATCATTACATGACATCTGGACTTTATTAACATCTTTTTATCATTTATTCCTTCTTTATTCTTGCACTATGAACATAAAGAAAACCCATTCAATAATCAGGGTGTTCAGTAGAACATTATAATCTGTGGCTGAATTGTAATTACTTGACAAAGAAACCTCCACATATATAATGAAAGATGTACATTCTAAACCGATACTCATATATATATGAATTTAATTACATCACAGATTAGTTACTAACTAGCTTGAAACTGACACAGATATTAAAGTAAAAAATTACAAAGTTACAACTGAAACTATATGTATTGCCACTAAGAGTAAGGTCCTCAAGTAAAGCTGTATTGTTAAAGTTTCCTTCTGCATGATTTTCTTAACCAGAATTTTTCTTTTTAAACAAATCAAGCACTGAATACAATCAACAACTGGAAGGCACAGGTTAAATCCATCAGTAGACAGTCTGATTAAGCTGACATCTTTTCACGATGACCACTCAATGCTAACATGAACAATTTGTTTCTATTGGTTCACAACTAAATTTTATTAACGCATTCTCCGCCATACATACTACAAGACCTTTGTTCTAGGCTTGAAATGTTCAATGTTACCCACATGGAAGATTGGAATTTTGCAAAACCATGAAGAAAGGATATTCCTCTTGAAAGTTTTAATATACAGTTTATTAGTTTTACATTTTTGATATGTGATAAAATATTGCAATACTTGTCCTCTTCTCCTTTACTGCATACCTAAAAATACTTTACACTGGGGAATTATCTGTAAAAATGACAGTGAAAGAGTTATGAATACTTAATAAAGTCTGATGGAAAGTATGCATTTTGGAGAAACTATAAAAATTGTAAAAAAAAAAACATTATTCAGCACATACATAGATACTTCATCGTATGCAAGTTATATTGATTATATTTGACGCAGAGCAAACCGGAAAGAAACGTTATAAAAGTAAACTGTCGTGGATCAAGAACTCTTTTTGGAATTTGTTTTATCATAAAAATATTTTATCACTTTTGTTAAGAGAATAACAACATTTAGAAAAATATATATGACTATTTGTATATAAAAATTTAATAAAATCTGTAAACATATTCATATTGGTACTTGTATATATCATAAAATAACATTTATATACAATTATACTTATAGTTTACCATTTACAGCCATAAAGACATTCTATACACACATTTATAACCATGTGTAACATACCTTCAGTTTTAATACAAGATGGCAGGAAAGTAACTGATTATATATATATACACACACTATATGGCCAAAAGTATGTGGACACCCCTTCTAATTAGTGGGTTTGGCTATTTCAGCTATATCCATTGCTAACAGGTGCATAAAATCAAGCATACAGCAATGCAATTTCCACAGACAAACATTGACAGTAGAATGGGTCATACTGAAGAGCTCAGTGACTTTCACCGTGACACTGTCATAGGATACCACCTTTATAACAAGTCAGTTCAAATTTCTTCCCTGCTAGAGCTCTCACACTCAACTGTAAGTGCTGTTATTGTGAAGTGGAAACATGTAGGAGCAACAACAGCTCAGCCACAAAAGCAGTAGGCCACACAAGCTCATAGAACAGGAGTGCCAAGTGCTGAAGCATGTAAAAATCACCTGTTCACAGTTGCAACACTCACTACCGAGTTCTAAACTGCCTCTGGAAGTAATGTCAGCACAAGAACTGTTCGTCGGGAGCTTCATGAAATGGGTTTCCATGGCTGAGCAACTGCACACATGCCTAAGACCACCATGTGCAATGCCAAGCACCAGATGGAGTGGTATAAAGCACACCACCATTGGACTCTGGAGCAGTGAAAATGCGTTCTCTGGAGTGATGAATCACGCTTCACTATCTGACAGCCTGCTGGACAAATCTGGGTTTGGCGGATGCTAGGAGAACACTATCATAGTGCTAGCTGTAAAGTTTTGTAGAGGAGGAACAATGGTTTGAAGCTGTTTTTCATGGTTCTTTAGTTCCAGTGAAGGGAAACCTTGATGCTACAGCATACAATGACAGTTCTAGAGAATTGTGTGCTTCCAACTTTGTGGCAACAGTTTGGGAAAGGCCCTTTTTGTTTCAGCATGACAATGTCCCCATGCACAAAGTGAGGTCCATAAACACATGGTTTGCCAAAGTTGGTGTGAAAGAACTTCAGTAGCCTGCACAGAGCCCTGACCTCAACCCCATCAAACACTTTTGGGACGAACTGGAACTTCGACTGTGAGTCACCTTCTCGCTTGACTTCACTGAGGTTCTTGTGGCTGAATAGGAGTGAATCTCCACAACCATAATCTTCCAAAATCTAGTGAAAAGCCTTCCTAAAAGAGTGGAGACTGTTATAGCATCAAAGGCAAAACCAACTCCATATTAATGCTCATGGTTTTGGAATGAGATGTTCAACAAGCACATATGGGTGTGATGGCCAGGTGTCCACATACTTTTGGCCATGTAGTGTACCTAGACTTCATATAAAATAAAGGCTTTTATTTTCATTATGTTTGTTAGGCTTAATGAGTTTCTTTGGTTATACCTTAAAGTATCTGTATACAGACAAGTTTCATACAGGAACAGATGTTTTTACAAGTAACATCTTTATAAAAATTCAGAGTAAATCAATTTCTTAGAAGTAAAATTAAGCATATCATAATATGAACATCAAGTTCACCAAATTTTGTTTTAGCAGTGTAGAAGCACAAATATATCCCACAATGTGATACACATATATAATGACTAATGGCAAAATAACAAATATATTACTTAAATTGTTAGTCCTTTTATTTTGTCATGTTACTTTTCTTGTATTTTATTTTCTCTTTGTTTTATTTACTTGTCTCTGTTCTATTATTGTTTCATGTGTCCTGAACAGTCGTATATATGGGACAGAAAAAGACAAGAAACAAGAACAGGGTTTATCCTTCAGTGGACATTCCTTCTTCCACGTTCTCTCTCTTCCTTTCTGACAATGGCCCCTATGTACCAATAACAAAGTATGATCATTTTAAAAATAAATGATTAATTAGTATGAAAAACTAAGGTAGTTTAAATCTTATCCACACCTAAAACAGGTAACATATAGCTCGAACTACATACATAATTATTTAAGTTTGTTTGTAAGGATGTACTGAAAACTAGATAAATTACAATAAAAAGTACACATTTTGATGTTTTTATAAATGGCAAACTTCTATTTTTCAAGATGAGTGGAAACCTCTGGAAAAAGAAAAATCTCAAGTAATTTGTTGAAACAGATATCTGTCATTTCTGTGTGTGTAATTTCTTAGTGATAGTAAAAAGTTACTGACTGTTTGTAAAATAAGTCTCTACCTTCATGTTTATCAAAACATCTGCAGAAAATCCTAAGGCACCTAGTGCTTCAGCCAACAGTTTTAGATTCACTCCACAGTTATTGGCTACGTTTTTCTTGCACCTTCTATGTGCATTCATTTTACAGGCTGAAAAGAAAAGAAACAAGAAAACAAAAATAAAAAATCATATTTTCATTCTGCCAATCAGAAAAGGGTATCTTTGTGAACCAAATTATTTTCATATTCCCAGTTTATTACCTTATAAAAACAATTATGTATTCAATTTACACAGTACATTACTTTAAGAACAAACTGGAAATGTAATAAATTATGTTAAAATTATTCATGAAAAACTTTCATTCAGTCAGTGTTCAAGGCACTGTTTTCAACAAACTACAGCAAGCTTAAGTAATTCAGTAAATGTCCCTTGAATAAATGAAATAAATATCAGATTTCCCAACACAGTGTACAACAAACCTCTTACACCACAACTTCAAAGAAGTTGTAAACCAAAAAAGTATATGCTAATGTCTAGGTTAAAATAGATTGTATAAAAACTCCAGGAGAGTCTGAGACCCACACTGAAATCTACAAGACTCCTGATTCAGAGCACACAGGATAAAAACCTGAATTTACCTGGCATTTTTGTTCCCCAAACATACCTTGCCAATGGAAAGTACAACAGTCTTGAGTCTTGCAAGGCACAAGGTTCATATTAGATAATATTAAATATAATCCAACTTCAATTTTTTTACTTTGATAATTATCATGTGGAAAGAGGGTATCTTATTAAAACTGAAATCTTGACACTTTACCAGAATCACAACTTAGAAAAAGCTGTTTTTTTGAGAACTCATTTTAGATTTATTGTTATTACTTGAAATCCTGAAACATCTGTAGATAACAATAAAACTTGTATACTTCAGTTCTGAAGTCCTGTTGAGCCAAGACCACTGTAAACATTTTTCCTCAATGTACTTATGTTTTTTCTTGGTCACTTAAAAAAACAAAAAAACTTAAACATTTCTCATCAAGAAACTGGACTATCTGGTGAGAGTTGATACTGCACAGTGCAAGTTTTATTGTTATCTACAGAATTTCCAGGATTTGAATAAAACTTGCACTGTGCAGTTTCAACTCTCACCAGATAGTCCAGTTTCTTGATAAGAATTGTTTAAATAAGTTTGTTTTTTTTAAGTGACCAAGAAGAAATATAACTACATTAAGAAAAAATGTTTACAGTGGCCTTGGTTCAGCAGGACTTCAGAACTGAAGTATATCATTATCATATTTAAAGTTAATAGAGACAGCTTACAAATTCATAGTGGAAATTACGATCACTTCTATTATTAGACACTGACCTTCACAATGAATACCTTGATGAAAGCAACCATAGATCAAGGAACCACAGTGGTTACAAAATGTTGGTTTTTTGTAGGTATACAACTTAAATCGATGTGGAATATTGATGCTGAAACTACTACCAACAATCTGTGATTGCAAAAAAAATTAAATAAGTTATCTATTCATAAAAGTTGCATATACTGTACTGAATTTCAATTATTCTTTTTACATACCACTTAAATTAAAAAAACACAAACTTTTATTTTGGATTGACATAAATGGTTAATGGTTAGCACATGACTCACAATTTACAGATTGCAAATCACACTGCACCATCAAAAACTTACTAACATCATAATTTAGATACAGCCTCTAACACTTTAGACTCAGGAAAACAGTTTGTAAATTATAGCTGCTCAACTCTGCACTTGTATATAACAACATTACTAAAATTTTACCAGTAAAGCTAATGTGTAATAGTTAGCTCCAAAATAGCAAAAAAACTCATGGTGAAAATATGATACCTTAACATTCTTTTATTTCTATAGCTCATGATCAAAATTTAATAAAACAGTTACACAAGTGGATGGCTAGGAATTGTCAATACAGATTAGTAAAATGTAGGAATGGCTACCTACAGTATTACTTCCATTATATTAAACCAATTATAAGGGACAGCATAAAAAAACTGTATATTAGCAGAGATGTTAACTATATCATTTGCACATGATACAAAGTCAACAAATAGGCTTAAAACACAAAATATTGGTTCTTTTTTTTATCATCTAGTATAGGAATGTATGAGTTGTAGTGTCTAGTTGCATCTCAAGGATGGCTGATAAGGAAGTTAAATAGAAGTAAGAAGATCAGGAAAAATAACTGGCCCATTACTGCTGTCGAAACTTTGTATAACAAAGAGCAACTGCCTGTTGTGGAAACACAAGTGTAGAGGATATTGTTTGGAAAGTTTTCTGTCTTTAATCTTCAGGTGGAAGACTTTCAAAAAGATGTTGTACTCTACATTTGCATCTCCACAACAGTCAGTTGCCATCCATTTTACAAAGTTTTACCACAAATACTTTGCCTTATTTCCAAGCACAAAATAAAATTTAATAACAAGTTGAAAATAACATATGAAATTTTTTATTGAATAACAGCTTAAATGTCTTACATAAACTTTTAACTTGTACATCAGCTGTAAAAAAACATTACAAAATCCAACACAGATAACAATCATTGGTCACTTGGAATTTTTTTGGCAGAATTATACAAAGTTTTCCTTTGACTGGTGAAGCAATTAACCAAGAAATTAGCAACAGAAAACTAGTTTTAATTTCCAAAACAGCAACTGGCATTAATTTATTAACGAGTTCAATAAAGTTTGTAACGTTATTAGTTTGTGTTGCTGAACATACACTCTTGCAAATATATAAAAACTTAGATATATAAGAAGGTTTTCTTTACTAAAAAAGAAGTGTAAATCCATGTAGTGATGAACTGGTGTTTTTTTTTTGTACTTTGAGTAACAGTGAATTTTATACAGTAAAACCTGTCTAAGCCAGAAACTGCATAGGATGGAAACCTGTATAAGCTATGGAGGATTAGAACCTGAGTAAGACAGAAAAATGTTTTGAATAAATATTAATTTCTTATTTAATCAATAATTTCTTTAAATATTAATAAATTCTTGGATTGATTGATTTAGTGTTTTATGGCACAAAGCAGCTAGGCTATCTGCACCAAACGTCCAGTAAAAGGTAAAAATAAATTAAATGCAGTAAAATACATAAAAGGCAAATAAAGGTAAAACAAAACATCATTGAAAAACAGAAAATGCATAAAACCAATGTTGACACCTAGTCTACAATGTTAAGAGAGAAAGCAGAGTAAGAGAAGTTGTAAAGTACTTACTCTAGCAAAATGGTAATGATCAGAACCCACCAGGAAGACTAACAGGTAAGTACAAGAACCATCGTCAGTCACCTGAAGTTGGCCTTTCCAGTCCTGGTGTCAAGTTATTTAAAGTTCTGACCATTTTCCACTGTCAAATTGAACTAGAAAAATTGAGACTCTGATAAGGTAACCACAATTAAAAAGGTGTAATGAATAAATATCAAACACTTTAATGAGGTTAAAAATATTAATGGCCATTAAAAAACTAAAAACTTTATCAAGGTGGACAGTGTCACCATCACCAATAACACTGTCCAATGTTACAGACAAACCCTGGGACAGAACATGTTTAAAATAGTGCCATCGTTGAGAGTCGTAACAATGGCAGGAAAGTAAAATGTGGCTTACAGTGATTTGAGTGTTACACAAACTACACACTGGTGCATCAGTTCCAGATAAAAGAAAAAAGATGAGTTAAAAAACTGTGACCAATGTGTAGTCTAGTTAAAACAACTTCCTCCTTCTGAACCTTACGGAAGCTAGACGGCCAAAGTCCAATATAGGGTTTTATTTGAAAAAGTTTGTTGTCACGTTGCTCACTCCAAGTGGACTGCCAGCTGGCACGGAGCCGAGCCTTGAATACAGGACCATAGTCCATGTACAGAATAGGCGCAGTGGTGATAGTGCCAGAGCAGATAGATTTAGCTGACATGCCTACAAGCGCATTCATGCAAATATCAATGTGGCCTGGTATCCAGAAAAACTGGATAGAAGTAAATGTTAATGAGAAATGGGCCAGTCGGTTTTGAATATCAGTGAGAACAGGGTGTGAGCCAACGTGAAGTGATTACAAGGCCAGCAGAGAACTAAGCAAGTCAGTATAAATAATGCAGTCGGAGTACTACTCAGCTTCAATATGATCCAGGGCAAGAGGTATGGTGTACAGTTCAGTAGTGAACACAGAAGCTGTAGAGGGGATTCTGCGTGCAACCACCAAACCGCAACAAACCATGACAGAGACCACAGAGTCACCTGATTTGGAACCATCCATATAAATTGGAATGGAATGATTGTTTAAAAGATGTTCAGTAAAAAAAGAAGGTAACAAATGGGGGCTGTAATAAGCCATGGGAGGATGGGCTGACCAGTGGATTCTGCAATGTTATCCAAGGACAGACCCAATTAATCCAATTGCGCCTGGATGTGAAGGCTAAAAGGAGCAATGGCAGATTGTCTGTTTTGAAAATGTAAGGCCCAATGAAAAAGGAAAACACATCCCCAAGTGGAATGCTTTGGTAAGGAGCGAAGTTTGGAAGAATACAGTAAAGACAGTTGCAAATGGCGAAGGTGCAGAGAATTTTGTGAGATTCCACGTATAAGCCACGTGCAGAAAGCCCCAGTGCAGAGTTGAAGTCCTTGATGATGAATGGGGTCCAGCATCTTTAAGGCCGAGGGTCTAGCAGAGCCATAGACCAGTGATCCATAGTCGAGTTTTGAACAAACATCGATCTGCTCCCCAACTGGTGGTAGAGAGGACACGGAGGATGTTCAGTGCTCTTGTGCATTTAACCCATAGCTGTTTTAAGTGTGGTATAAAGGTCAGCTTATGGTCAAAGATAAGCACCAAGAACTTGGTCTGAGGGACCACTGGCAGCAAAACTTCACTGATACAGAGTTCAGGTGGATACCCCATTGGTGGCAAAAGTGCATGCAAACGGTTTTAGAGAGAGAAAAATTAAAGCCGTTCGCCGTATTCCACTTCAGTACACGATTGAGGGCAGTTTGTAGTTGCCGCTCAATATATCTCATGTTCGACGACTGACACGAGATGTAAAGTCGTCGACATAGAGCCCATTTGCAACTTTATACTGAAAAGTGTGACACTCAAAACACAGCCCTGAGGGACCCCAAGTTCCTATACAAAAGAACGGGAAAGTGTCGAACCCACACGAACTTGAAATCTCCTGTCCATTAAAAAAAAAGCTTTTTAATGCTTTTAATAAACATGGGTAAATGGCCACGTAACCCATATATATGAAGGTCTCACAAAATGTCACATCTCCATGTTGTGTCATAAGCCTTTTCAATGTCAAAGAATATTGAAACAAGATGTTGGTGTTTTAGAAAGGCTTCTCTGATTGATATTTCAAGTTGAATTAGGTGGTCCGTGGTGGAATGCTGTTGTTGGAACCCACATTGGGTGGGCGAGAGGAGGTTGTTTGATTTGAGGAACCAAACAAGATGAGCATTAACCATCCTCTCTAAGGTCTTACATAGACAGCTCGTCAAAGCAATTGGACGGTAGTTTGAAGGAATCGTGGGATCTTTCCCAGGTTTAGAGAAAGGTAAGATAATAGCCTGGTGCTAGGCATCAGGAAAAACATTCTCCTGCCAGATCCGGTTAAAAACAACTGGAAGAATACCAAGAGAAGCAGGAGAGAGATAGCACAGCATGTCATAGTGTACATCATCTGGTCCAACTGATGTACTGCTAGACCGATGAAGGGCCATTTTCAGTTCCACCAGTGTAAAGGGACAATTATAGTAAAAGAGACAGTCAGTTCGAAAGGAAAGAGGTGAACGCTCTGCCCGAGTCTTGATGGCCAAGAAGGTGAAGGAACAAGCAGAAGTGCTAGATACCTGGCAAAAGCTTTCACGTAGAGTATCTGCGATGCACCGGACATCAGCTACCTCTTGGCCATCAGAGAGTAAGATGGAGAGGGGAACAGAATTGTAGTGCCCACTGACCTTTCTAATTCTGTCCCATATCACCTTGGAACTGGTGGTATAAGATATGCTAGTTGTGAACTTAATCCTAGATTCCTTCTGGCTTTGACGTCTTACCCATCTAGCATGTGCACGGGCCTGTTGGAAAGCGATGCAGTTCAAAAGCGTGGGATATCTATGGAAAGTATCCCAGGCCCGTTTTTGAGCCTTCCGTGCAAAGTGGCAAGCAGGATTCCACCACAGAAGAGGATATCATGGAAAATGTGTCGAGGTTTTAGGAATACACTGAGCAGGTACTTGTATAATACAGTCAGTTACTGCTGCCACACAGTCATGTATTGATGACTGATTCATGATGGCAGGATCAAGTTCTGTGAGAGCAGTGAAAGTGGACCAGTCTGCCTGATCCAGCTTCCACAGGGGCACACGGTTAGGGTGGCATCAACCACGGCCAGTCTCTCTCAAAAGTATAGGAAAATGATCACAGCCTAGTGGATTACTAAAATGGGAGAATAATGAAGGGGAGCAAACTGAGAGATCAATAGCAGTAAAAGACTGACTAGGTGCATGAAAACAAGTGGAAGAACCAGTATTGAAAAGAGAAAGATTGTGATCAGAATGCATACGCTCTACAGAGCGACCCCTCCTATTGATAACAGCACTTCCCCAGAGGGGATGATGTTTATTAAAGTCCCCCAGGATTAGAAATGGAGACGGCAACTGTTCAACGAGAGCATCAAGGTCTGATAGATCATATGTCTCTTCAGGGGACAGGTACAGAGAACAAACAGTGATGGTATGACCCAAAGAAACACAGATGGCTACAGCCTCCAAGGGTGTGTTGAGTGACAAAGACAGGGTGGGCACATGCTGATCAACCAATAGTGCCACCCCTCCATGTACTCGTCCACCACACAGCCTGTCATTTCTGTATAGAGAAACTGCTGAATGGTGACTATATCAGCAGGTTTTAGAAATGTTTCTTGTAAGGAAAGACATACAGGATGGTAGGATGGCAGGTGCACGTGGTGATGTAAATGGCCAAACAAGGATATTTGTCAGCAGTGTAACTCCGTCTTTGCGAGTGGAGATGCTCCTCACTGCAGAAACTCCTTGAGTGGAGAGACCAGCGAGAATCTCTGACTCGGGGACGTTCTTCAAATCCCTCTCAACAATAACTCCTCATGATGAATTCAAGGTAGCATGAGGGTAACCCTCAATAGGTACATCCCCAATTGCCTCTGAATTCAAGAGGAGTTCACTGTGTTGGGATGTGGATGTTTCAACCAATATGTCTCAAAGCTTCTTTATTGACTTTGGAGAGCCATTAAGTCCTTCTAGTCCCTTCTGAATAAAAAAAGAAGACATTTGCCCTAAAGGTTTTTCTGAAAGAGAATGTAATATAAGAAAAAGGGGTACAGGTGTTACAGATGTTGAAGATTGCTGCTCAGAGTCTTCAAGATGTGGCCGTTTACCTATTGACTGTTTTTTCACTATTTTATTTAAATTTTTTGTTGGAGGACCCATAGGAAAAAAGGAAAATTTTGGTACCCACTGACCCCACCCACCATGGAGCCCTATGAGGGGATGCACTACAATCTCATGCAAGAACATTGCAGCAACACCAGGGTTTTGTGAGCACTATACCCAAACACCAGCATCAGACACAATGTCCACAACACCTGTTGAGAACTTCCAACACTGGTGCTTGATTGACTCTAGCCCAAGTGGACCAGCCGACTGACCCAAGGGGAGCCACCCAAAAGCCACCCATCTACAGGAATTCAAGGCCAAAGTGGTGTGTTAGGGTTGGACCCCTCAATCACCAGGATCCTCTCCTCCCATTCACAGGTCGCCACGCACGGCAAACATGTGGGTGGATGTTTAGATCCCAGAGGAGGTAAACTGAAAGAACAGAACCTTCCCTGGGAGGTCCCCTCACCACGTACAGGAATTCACACCAAGGGAAAATTCTTGGACTTCTTGTTACAGTAAGTATTAGTTAAATATATTCTGTTCGTTTTTCTGCTGTCATTATTCCAGAGGTCACTATTCAAAAGAATGATTGACTGTACTTATGTTCGTATTTGCTGATGGAAAACTAGAGAAACCATGGGTAAAAGGTAAAAGTGAAAATCCGAGCTTTTTCAAAAATTTAAGTAAGAATCAACTTCCTGTGGATGTGGAAAGCGAATAATAAAGCATAGATAAGAAGTGCTATATTTATGGAAGTTTTGAACAAATTAAACAAGAAAATAGGAATATTCTACTTTTCCGAGATGATGTAACTTGTCACAAAAGTTCAACTTCCAAATGTTCATTTAGTCTACCTCCATGTACAACATCAGTTCTACCAGATAATGGAATTATACAGTGTATAAAATTGAAATACAGAAAACTGATGCTTCAGTATATTATTGCAAGCATGGACGACTGTAAAAGAGCATCTGAAATGACCAGGAAAACTATCGTGTTAGATGCAATTGCATTTTTAAGTCATTCAATCAAATGTGTAAAAGATGAATGCGTAATAAAGTGCTTTCAAAACTGTGGATTTATTCTTGATAATGGTGGAGATTGTGGAGAAGTTGCTTGTTATGATGATTCTAGTGAAATCCAAACTCTGAGAAGATTGATTCAGATGATTCTGTGAATGCGAAAAGTTTTGTGAACGTTAACAAGAATGTTTTGACAGAAACTGATGTAATTGATTTAAAATCTATAATAGAATTGCAAGATGATAACAGTGTAAGAGATTCAGAAGAAGATTCAGAAATGGAAAAGATAGTGGTTTGGTTTGTTTTGAATTTCATGCAAAGCTACTCAAGGGCAAAATGCACTAGCCGTCCCTAATTTAAGATTAGAGGAAAGGTAGCTAGTCATCACAACCAACCACCAACTCTTTTAACAAGGAAAATTGGGATTGACCATCACATTATAACACCCCCACGGGTGAAAGGGCAAGCATGTTTGGTGTGGTGGGGATTCAAACCCGCGACCCTCGGATTACGAGTCGAGCAACTTAACCACCTGGCCATCAGGGCCAAAAAAAAAAGACAATGAGGAAATAGAAATTCCTACTTCATCTCAAGTGTTGAGTTATATTAATGCTATCAAATCATATGCCTAAATGAAGGGGTAAAATGAACTTCATGAAAAGGCTGTAGAATTGGCATTCTCTTTTAACCACATGAGAAAGTCCATTGAAAAAATGAAACAGTTGAAACTGGACACTTTCTTCAAATAAATTTGATTAAGATTTTGTGTACTTGTGTATATTTTGACTGTCTAATTTTGTTCTTATTCTAATAAATATAGCATAAACAGTAAAATAACTTTATTCACAAATGTCTTACTTCCCCTGAGCCAAGCAAGTATAATGTTCCACTGGAAAATTATATTCAATTAAGGAAATGCATGTTCATTGTCTAAGCAAGAAAACCTGCTTAAGCCAGAAATTTTACTTAGTCTCATGCAAATTCACCTGACAGGTGTTACTGTATAATTAAGTTTTACTAATCATAACAACAATGAGATCATTTTTGTGAATTATAACTATATATTTATCTTTTTTACCACAATGATAAGGCCAAACTAGGCCTCCAGGACTAGTTGAACATCATGTGATATTATCAAGTATATCATTAATAGTTGGACATCATTCTAAGTTTAATTTGGTCATTTATTGAGTAATGAATGTAACACTTACATACCATGTCCATGAAAATAATCTACAGTACAGAGATAATGTACTAATACAACACCATGAAAATGTTTCATTTACACCCTGATCTAGATACTTCAGAGCTTTAATAATTTATCAAAATTTTGTTACACAGGATTGTTTATGTTAAAATACACACTAGCTGTTTATTACACTCTCGACTGCAATTCTTACTTCAGAATTTTATCAGTTCTTCTGATAGAAGTTTCTATATCATTGGGTGCATAAAATAAAAAGCTGAAATGCATGAAGAACTCACATTAGATTAAAACTGAAACTGTTTCACTTATCACTCACCTCATCACTGGTTGTATCTTTAACTCCTGTACACTTAGTCACGACAGATTTGTGGCATCTTTTGTGGACTACACAGCTGCAGACTGTAAGATGAATTAAGGACAGTTGAAAAGTGTTAAAAGTCTACATGTGAGTGAATAACACCAAACAAAATATTTCAAACATACTACAAAAATAATATTTGTTCAGTAAGTGGAATCCTTTGCAAATTCCCTTAATTCAACCATGCACAACTAAGCCTTTCACATTGGGATTCATATACGATAAATGAATTCACATGCACATTAGCACACATTAGATATTTACCTATAACTTTTAATGCAGTGTGTGCATATCTTCACAAATGTTGGTAGGTGTTTAGTAAACATTACAAGTGTTTGTACACAAACATTTTTTTTCAAGTATTTTTACAAAAGATTTGTTTGTAATGAAAATACAGTGTGTATCATTACTAGTCCAAGTGCAAAGTGTTTCTCATGTTATGATTAAAATCTATTCTTCATGACAAAAATCCCAACTACCATTTGTTTAATCTCTGAAACCTCCTAAATTCATTTCAAATGCTGGTCTTATTGGTGGAGAGTTGTTGCATAATAATATACAAAGTGGATATTTGGAAGTGGGAGGTGGAAATCTAGAGTCAAGCATTGAAAATTCAAGGTAAGATATACCAGAAAGATGTTCACTTAATATAATTAGAAACCTAATGTAAATAATAAAAGATGATAACAGGTGATTTTTAAAATATCCATGAAATTAAACAAAAAGTAAAAGTCTTATGTACCAGATATTTGGAGTTATGTTGAAATCAACTTTCTTCATGCAATGAAAGCTGCCTGTATTTCTATATAATACATTAAGTAATTAGACCATCAGTACAGAGCTGAGAGATTCACTATTTAATATACTAACTCATACTGAAGATTTATAAATGAAGATATTATATAAGATTTCTCAATAGCAAAACATTACCTTCACACTGATACCCCTGTTTTCCTAGGCCCCTGCAACAAACAATAATAATTATAATTAGACACACACACAAAAATAAATTAAAATCTTAAGATAAATAATTCAACGTTATTACAAACTTTTCTCACACAGTGTTCCAGAACTACATTACAGACACCACTAAACACTTTCTGAGGAACAAAGTGTTTAGAACAGTGGTTCTCAACCTTTTCTGATTTGCAGCACACTACGACAATCTGAAACTTTTACGTGGCACACCTGGAAAGCCTTAACGATTTTTTTAGGTACACGTCATATGGCAAGAATTAAAAGCCTGAGAATGAAAATCACAGCTAAAGCAAGCGATATTAATGTCATCTGCACACTGACAATACTATCCCATGCTTTGGCCGTGAGTGTTGTTTTAAGGCTTTTTAACGATTTTGTGGTATAGCCTACAGCAAGCGACAGGAAGCAATGTTTTAATGCAGACTGTAGGTCGCTTAACATGTTCAAAATTTTAGGGACAATTTTCTTTTTCGATGGACATTCGTTAACAGAAGGAAAACAATCAAGGACTCCTATTCTTCCACACCATCACCTTTTCATCGAGGGCTTTCAGTTTAAATGTTGCATAATAATGCTTTCAGATGGTCCTTGAAGACATAAGTTCAGAGAATTTAATTTGTCAAACAAGTCGGAGAGAAATTGAACCTTCAGCCACCAGATCTCGTCATGAAAGCAAAATTCAAAACCTGCTTCCTCAACCTCCAAGAAAGAAATTACTTCAGTTTTTAGTTGGACAAGATGCTTTAACACCTTTCCTTCTGAAAGCCATTGAACTTCAGTATGATACAGTAGCTTTTTGTAGTCTGAATTCATTGCCTCACAGAGAAGAGAGAAAAGTTTAGATTGAAGTGGTTGAGACTTGTTGAAATTCACCAGTTGAATAACTTGATTCATAACAGACTGCAAATCTTTCAGCAAAGATTTGGAAGCAAGCACCTCTCTGTGAATCATGCAGTGAACAATCCTAATGTTTGGATTTTGTTGGTGCACCAGAGTGATGAATCCTTTCTTTTTTCCTTGCATTTAAGGACATCCATTGGTGCAAATGCTGACAATTATTCCAATGTAATTTGAAGAGCAAAATGTTTTCATTCACTAACTCAAAAATGTCTTGGCCTTTCACTTTACTTTTTAAATGTTTGCAAAATAATTATTTGTTTACGATTTTTCCATATTTTATGAATCAAACAGAAGCCAGAACTTGAGCTTTTCCACTAACGTCAGTAGAATCATCAACTTGAAGAGACCATAGCAGAGACAATTCATCTTCAGGCACTTCGAAGTGTTCGCAAACTTAATCCTTCAAATCCGTAGACAAGTCTACAATTCTGTGCAAAATTGTGTCCTTGGACAGTGGAACTTGCTTAACCTTTTTGGCAGCATCCGTTCCAAGCATAGTTTCAACAATGATTGCTAATGCTGGTGCAATGACTGATTCTGCCTCTGTACGCGCTTTCTTGCATTTTGCCAACAATTGAGTAACCTTATAGCTTGCAATCAATCCTTTTTTGGGCAGCTTCATGTAGTTCACAATCTTCCTCGATTGTTCATGTTGTTGAGCCATAAGATTCTCGAAGTATTCTCAGAGATGCCAACCATTATTATTTGAGTGTAATCATTATGATTTTGGTGTATACATTACAACTATACACTCCCACAGACAAATATTACGACTTGTTGCAACTCCCAAATTATTATATATTATATAGGCCTATACAGTAAAGTGATAAATTGTTCCTCTAGGGCTTGAAAGGGGTGAAAAGAAAATTTCTAGTGAGATACAAATAAATTTTGATAATAAATAAAAGACATGGTCCAAATGGCTACTTGCGATAATCATGTTTGTGCTTGAAATAATAAAATATTTGTCTCCAACATCTACCAATAATTTGAGTGCAGTGCTTCTCCATACTGGATATGTGGGGGAATCCATAGTTACATCAACAGTGCTTGTCAGCCAATCAGGGCTCGCATAGATGGGTATTTCTCATTTTCTAAGCGGCATAGAAACACCAATGCGATCATTCACAAGATGGAAAAAAAGAGGCCTCGTTCACCAGATTGTCTTGTTTCTGGCAAATCTAAAAGTGTGAATCAAAATTTAGGAAAGAGTATAGTGCAAAATATCCGGTCATTGCATCAAAAGTCAGTGACAGTCATGCATTTTGTACAGTTTGTCACATCAATTTTTCTATGGTGCATGGCAGGATAAATGATTGTTCCAGACATACAAAATTGGCATCTCACCAACAAAAGGCTGAGGCAAAGACAAAAACGATGCAGATAATGACATTTATGAGTAAGAATTCAGAATATAAAAAAATCTAAAGAATTTTTTAAAAATTTATTTATTAAATACACAAAACACAGTCATAAATGAGCAATCTATTGCAGTAATAAATAATAATAGTTATAATAATAATAATATAATAATAAACAGCTTAGAGACATTGGTCAGGCCTAGTAGCCGCAAATGATAAAGGGTTCTGTCTACAATCATTACGCTCAGTCATTTGAAATAGTTGGCATCTCTGTATTCTTTTGGTTTAGCCTTTACAGTTGAATATTTTGTTTTCAACTGTCTCTTTAGTTTGATAGGAACAAGTGCCTTGATCGATAAAGCTGCATTGCAGAGTAGGCAGAATGGTAATTGAGAATGTTCCAATTGCAAAGAAATAAAACCGTATTCGATGTATTCGTTTTTGTACTTTCATTTAATTCCTTGCTTTTGATTCAACACATTCTCCTTTGCAGCACCAGACTTACTTAAATATTTTTCCATGGATAAATGATAAAGCTAATTCATACACGATAAACACAAAGTTTTGCAGTTGATATAAAATTCCTACCTACAGCGTAGTAGCTGTAGCTTACCACAGAATGAGAACGTGTTCCAGAAAGCAGTGTGATTGTTTGATGCATCATTTATGACGTACAAAGCATTTGTTGCACCATAATTAAACTAACAGTCGAACCATTGCAGTCGAGAATGAAATTTAAGTATGAACTTCTCAGTGCTAGAGTTCAATGAAACCATTGAATGTCTTGGAAGGTTTCAAACTGTCTCTATAGTAGCTTTTATTAACTGATGTGTTCGACTTGCTTGTAAAATCCCAAGAAAGTTGAATGTGTTTCAAAAACACTGTGGGACACCTGCCAATTTCTTGCGCACACAGATTGAGAATCACTGGTATAGAACTATGTTATAGATGCCATTAAACACTTTCTGAAGAACCAAGTGTTCTAGAACTGCTATGGATGCCACTAAACATGTTCTGAGGAACAAAGTGTTCTAGAACTATGTTATGTACACCATTAAACACTTTCTGAGGAACATAGTTTTGTAGAACTAGGTTATAGACATCAGTAAACATATTTAATATGTTATAAAACTAAGGGTTTTGCTATTAAATACAATCAAGTTCTTTTTGTATTTATGAAAACTTAAGAATATTTATTCAGAAGTTTTTATTTCATAATGCTGAGTTAACCTTGTAATTAATTCATTAAATATTTTAACTTCAATGATATCTTGGAAGAAAAAAGCTCATATGTTATTAATTGTTGCTTGCTTTAAATAATTAATTTTCTTGTATAACACTATCATTACTTACTACTTTCTAGGTAGTTACAGGAAGATCAGAAAATCACTGGAAACAAGACAAATTATAAAAACACTGAGGAAAACTGAACTGTATTATCACTGCTCGAATCAAATAGCCTTAACAGGTTCCCCAACAGGTTGTCTGATGAATTACTGACCATGCATTGTTATGGTTTAAACTTTTATTTATTTATTTTTATTAATATGTGATAAATCTTGCTCTTCTGATGCAAATGATTTGATTATTGAAAAAACGTAATATCATGTTTTAATGACAAGTTCATGTTCTAGATATAGAACATTATTTTACAAAGTTTTAAACCTTTGGTTTACATGATGAAATACCAGTAAAATGTTTAATGCTGGTTAGGTTTAATTTTGATAAAATTATAAAACAATGATAAAAGGTAACATTTGCAGGTGAATAGTTTTCCATCATGTAATCCCAGTATCACCAATTTTGACAACAGAAAAACTGTAAACTGTCTATATCAATACTTGGGACCTGCACCGAATATATCTCTGTACCAAATCTCATGCAAGTTTGGATGACATACACATGAACACCTCATAAACTGTACTTTCCTCAAAAATTGAGTACAAAACAAAATTTCCAAAATTGTAAATATCTGTTTGAAACTTCCAAAGAATATATTTATACCAAATTCTATGCATATTGGTTGAAATAAGGCTAAGTTACTGACAAAAACTCCTAAAATTATGGGTTTATATGACCATTCCACTGCCCGAAAAAAAATGACAAAAAATTAAAATATCCCATATTTTTGTATGTATGTTTACGAAACCTGTAAAATATTATATTTGTACTAAATCTCACGTAAACTGGCTGAAATATGGTAAAGTAATTGCCAGAAAAACCTTAAAAATTATTCTTTTTGTGGCATCTTGACCCATCTATTATTATTATTATTATTATTATTATTATTATGAGAAACTTCACCAATTTGTGTGAGATCAGTAGGAAATAATGTGTATACAAAATTCCATATAAAGTGGTAAAACTAAGGCTGAACAATTTACCAAAAAAACCCCAAAATTATTCTTTTTTGGTTATCTTTGACTCCCCTGAGAAAATTAGAAGGACTCAATGTTGATGTGTTATGCACATAAAACTATATATACATGTTTCAACTTTCATCTTGATCACAGAGGAGCCACAAATTTATACTTTTTTGGATAATTTGACCTTTCACCACAACGAAAAATATGAAAATGTACACATTACTCCTATATATAAAACTACCAAGTGTCAATTCACGAAGAAATGACACTCAAGTGAAAAGTGTCTGAAAGAAGAAAAATTCGGAAAATTACAACACAGTCCGTGTCTCTGCAGAGATACAGATATAATAAACATAACAAATGAAACTTTTAAAAGAATCAGAATTTCATAGCAAGCTGTTTAAATTACAACACAGTCCGTGTCTCTGCAGAGACATAGATATAATAAACATAACAAATGAAACTTTTAAAACAATCAGAATTTCATAGCAAGCTGTTTAAATTACAACACAGTCCGTGTCTCTGCAGAGACATAGATATAATAAACATAACAAATGAAACTTTTAAAACAATCAGAATTTCATAGCAAGCTGTTTAAATTACAACACAGTCCGTGTCTCTGCAGAGACATAGATATAATAAACATAACAAATGAAACTTTTAAAACAATCAGAATTTCATAGCAAGCTGTTTAAATTACAACACAGTCCGTGTCTCTGCAGAGACATAGATATAATAAACATAACAAATGAAACTTTTAAAACAATCAGAATTTCATAGCAAGCTGTTTAAATTACAACACAGTCCGTGTCTCTGCAGAGACATAGATATAATAAACATAACAAATGAAACTTTTAAAAGAATCAGAATTTCATAGCAAGCTGTTTAAATTACAACACAGTCCGTGTCTCTGCAGAGACATAGATATAATAAACATAACAAATGAAACTTTTAAAACAATCAGAATTTCATAGCAAGCTGTTTAAATTACAACACAGTCCGTGTCTCTGCAGAGACATAGATATAATAAACATAACAAATGAAACTTTTAAAAGAATCAGAATTTCATAGCAAGCTGTTTAAATTACAACACAGTCCGTGTCTCTGCAGAGACATAGATATAATAAACATAACAAATGAAACTTTTAAAACAATCAGAATTTCATAGCAAGCTGTTTAAATTACAACACAGTTCGTGTCTCTGCAGAGACATAGATATAATAAACATAACAAATGAAACTTTTAAAAGAATCAGAATTTCATAGCAAGCTGTTTAAATTACAACACAGTCCGTGTCTCTGCAGAGACATAGATATAATAAACATAACAAATGAAACTTTTAAAACAATCAGAATTTCATAGCAAGCTGTTTAAATTACAACACAGTCCGTGTCTCTGCAGAGACATAGATATAATAAACATAACAAATGAAACTTTTAAAACAATCAGAATTTCATAGCAAGCTGTTTAAATTACAACACAGTCCGTGTCTCTGCAGAGACATAGATATAATAAACATAACAAATGAAACTTTTAAAACAATCAGAATTTCATAGCAAGCTGTTTAAATTACAACACAGTCCGTGTCTCTGCAGAGACATAGATATAATAAACATAAGAAATGAAACTTTTAAAAGAATCAGAATTTCATAGCAAGCTGTTTATAAATTTTTTTATATTAATTTCAAATCATTTTACTTGCCCAAACTGTAAATATCATTATAGAAAGAAATAATTTAAAGTTTTTATTTTTGGAATAATAGTGATAAATATTTTAAAATACAACAATGTAAATACAAACATTTTTACACGTTTTTATATATCCAAATGAAACTGAAATGCAAAAAAGATAAAATATTACAATGCTTACTGTACACATATTAATATAACATGCTGCCTTCCAATCTACAATATACATACAGAATTGTAACTCTCTCACAAACACACACACACAAACTGTTATAACCACAAACCTACCATATAAAGTTTCTACAATGAGAACAAAACGTTGGTTGTCTAAAGAAGGTAGCCACAAAACTGTGGCCACTGACGTGATGCTCATGTTGACTCATTGTGTAACTTCAGCAATTATTCCTCGACTTTATCTAGCACCTTTAAGAACCTGAAACCATTACATAAGATATCAGTTGTTTCTATGCTATTACAGTGAGCATACAACATTATCTTAATAAACATCAACAAATTGCACATCTTTAATTAACTTGAGACTATTCTTAACACACTGAGGGAACTACTGAACAGAAGACAGGCATTTTTCACATTTATAACAGGCTGAGAGTTCAGGGGTATTTCATCTCAAACCTCAGACTTCTTAACCTGCAGCCTGGAATACTAGCCACAAGGTCATGTTCAGCTAATACTTAAGAGATGGTAATAATGCTTTCACCAAAAATATTACATCAAATTATTTGACAGTTATACTGAGTTTCTTTTGTACATCAACATATGGTATGAAGAAGCAGAAATTCCAAACAGACTGCTAGCTCCTGCAAGACATTCGAGCCAAGTAAGAGCAGCATTGGCATTTTGTACTGGATTCCTTATTTAGAATTATCCAAAAGTGGAATTTCCAGTTACAAAACATTGTTTTGAACTGTGATTTTATTAACAATTCAAAATGATATAAAAATGTTTTGAGATGAAGTGTTAAAATAGGCATTATGATTAGTATAGTTTGGAAAAGTTCAGGACAAAGATGACTAGTGAGATACCAGAAACCAAATTTTAATTTTTAAGACCTTTGTTGAAAGCAATACAAGGTATGAAGTATGTTACTTAGCTAGAAATCTCTCTCTAGGCTTAAAAAGTAATAAAAATATGTAGGAAATGTATTTAAATAATGAAAGGACTACAGCAATTCACTTGGGATACAGAGATAAATGTAGACATAATGATAGAAAACAGGTGATTATATAAACATATGTCTTCAGAAATGTTTGTCTGTGTGAACTATAGATAAATGAATTTTGTAGTTGTTTCAGAATTTTCATGCAGAACTACACATAGGGTTATCTATGCATAGCCCTCTCTATTTTTAAAATTACAGATCAGATAAACAACAACAGCACCAAGTACCACCTCGTGTCTGACCAAGTAGTGGTACATGTTCAGCAGCACCAACTACCACCTCGTGTCTGACCAAGTAGTGGTACATGTTCAGCAGCACCAACTACCACCTCGTGTCTGACCAAGTAGTGGTACATGTTCAGCAGCACTAACTACCACCTCGTGTCTGACCAAGTAGTGGTACATGTTCAGCAGCACCAAACCACCTCGTGTCTGACCAAGTAGTGGTACATGTTCAGCAGCACCAAGTACCACCTCGTGTCTGACCAAGTAGTGGTACATGTTCAGCAGCACCAAGTACCACCTCGTGTCTGACCAAGTAGTGGTACATGTTCAGCAGCACCAAGTACCACCTCGTGTCTGACCAAGTAGTGGTACATGTTCAGCAGCACCAAGTACCACCTCGTGTCTGACCAAGTAGTGGTACATGTTCATCTTACTTATGGTGCACCAATGGACAGAAACGAAATCCTGAGATACAGTCCAAAAATGATAATCATTAGACTAAATACAACCTGGTTGGTTATTTATCCATGCTACAGAAATTCTTAAAAGAACATCTGGAGTACTGTGTCCAATACTGATCCCCTCTACCTGATGGTAGAATTTAAAAGTCAACACATTATAATTTTAGTGTGCTATTTAGGAGTAATGGTGTGACCACTATAAAAGTAAAGATCAAATAATAGCCTTCTGTTATTTCTTTCTTTTTTTTGTTAAGGGACATTTCAAACTGAGAACTTTATATATACAGGATAATGGACTATGGAAGGATCTACCTAAACACCAAGTTAAAAATGAAATATCGCAGAATTTCACTAAAGTAACTTAGCATCATCAGAAACTCTGATTACCAGTAATTAACTCAGTTATGCATAGCTAATTTAACATGTTGTTCTGACTAACAGTACACCAAGTTAATTCAATAAAAAAGAATGTTGATTAGAATCAATTGTTTCATCATTTGGGTACCCATGTTGTTAATATTTACAGCACTGATTCCAATCATGTGTTCAGCCAACTCGGTTACTCCTAAACCACAGAACTAAGTTAACACTGTAAAATAGTCACATGAATGTATAATATACAGTAAAAAAAATTATTAAATCATAAAAGTGAGAGTTGATTACAGAGAAATTGTCAAGTTTTAATGGCAGCTATAACAAGGGAATCTATCAGAACACTTTCTCATATAAAACTGTCAATAAATTTAAGGTTCTATCTATTGCTACAATAGAAATGTAATAAAACATCCACAATTTGCTTTGTATACTTAGAAACAACAATAAGGTAACAGATCCTTTCTCATACTCTTTATAGATTGTATTTTTAAACCTATACTGTGAATGATAATGCATACCTACTAGAAACACAGAGTTTCAATGGTATATGTTATTAATTCTTTGTTGTTTTTTTAAAGGCATAAATAAGAATTGTTTCCTGTTTTAATTCATTTTCAGTATCTTTAAATATGATTTTTGAAATAAAACGGTCAAAAAGCTAAGTCTTAAATTTTACTCTTATAAAACTAGAAAAGAGCATTTAAAAGTGCAGTCACCATGAGAACAATCATACCCTCAGCATAGTCCCCAATTCCCATTTTAACATTCTGCGTATGTTTAAATTTTGATGATAAAACAGTTTCAACATTATCAATCAGCAGTTTATCTTGTGTCCTTCTGTACTTCTTACTTTCTTTTTTAATACAAGCATAAGCCTTCCTATAGATCTGTATATAACCTAAACTATCTTTCAATTTAAACTAAATTGTATTCACTCCTGATTTTATCTTTTAAACAGGTTTTCTCTATTTGGATTTTCAAAAAGTATTTGACAAAGTGCCACATAAAAGGCTTGTAAACAAAATTATCTAAAGGTGTGGAGGGTAAGTGAGCAAACTGAATAAAAGAATAGCTGGATAGAATAAAACAATATAGTTCAGTCAAAATGGATTAATGTCACAAGTGGGGCACCTCATGGCATAGATTTACAACCATTGCTGTTTCTTTGATTTATATCAATGACATAAATAAAATAATGGTTAATAGATTAGTAAAACCTGCAGATATTAAGATCTTGGGATTTGATGCTGATTTTGCTCATTTAGTGAGTTGCACAAATAAATGGCAGATGAGTTTTAATTACAACATATGCAAGATACTGCAAGTGGGTTATCATGATTTAAGTTATAACTTGGATGGGAATAACCTTAAGAGTGTCACTAAAGAAAGAGATATTGGTGTAATATCTGATCAGTCATTAAAGGCATACAATCTGTGTGCTGTTGCTAGTGATAAGGCAAATAGAATTTTAGGTTATATCTACAAAAATACTAAATACAAGTCTAAAGAGGTTATAATTTTCCTTCTATAGGTCACTGGGTTAGGCTACATTTGGAGTATTGTGTTCATTCTTAGACTCCTTGTCTTAGAAAAGACATTGAATTGTTGGAAAAGGTCTATAAAAGGGTTACTACAATGGTGCTTTGGATAGCAGGGTTGTCATATGAGGAGAGACTAAGATCCCCGAAATTATTTTCTCCAGGAAAAAAGAAAAGTTAAGAGGGGATCTGATTAAGATTGTAAAGGAAATTGGTAATATTGATACATTATCTTTTATCAGATTTAGTGGTGAGTAATAGGACTAGCAAATACAAATACAAATTTTGGCAAGGAAGGCATCATTTTCAGCTAAGACAGTTTTATTTTTCTAACAGGGTGGTTAACCTCTGGAATGATTTGCCTTTGGATTTAGGTGAGTTTAAGAGAATGATTGATACTTGAAAAAATTATAAGGATTGGCTTTAACATTTAAAAAAATAAATAGTTTTAGTTTTGTGAATGGAATACCCAAACTAGAC